>NC_059182.1:11834660-11907454 GCF_020631705.1 Daphnia magna | reverse complement strand
CACATCATAAAAATAGTGAGAAATGGAGGATCAATCTCATCAATAACTGCTCATCTTCAAATAAGAATCTCTTGGTTGCCGCAATTCATGTTACGTTTATCAATATTGCGGATAATTTTAAGCCCTTGGCAATCAATCAAAAACTTATGAACTGCTCCGTTATCTATGTATAGTACAAAGCGTGGCACGGTGTTTCCACAATTAACAAAGATATGTCTATTAGTTAACCACGTTCTAGATTTGGGTTTAATCACAACGGGCCCGTAAGGAAAATTTAGTACGTAAGATTGGGTTGAAATTCTTTGACCGCCACAGGAGTAAACTTTGCGGGAACTTTAAGAAGCAAAACGCGATGTGTTGCGCGTTTTCCTACAAGGATAGTTACTGGAACATCAGATGGTCAAGTAAAAATGCCTACTTTAGTAGTGGAAAAGCTTACTTTTGGCTGTCTGAAACCCATATTAGGCATTGAATATGGCTTCATATTTGGATGATCCGAATTTTTTTAAATGGACAAATTGGGAAATAGTTTGAAGGCTGTCAACACACACTAAACGAGATAGACGAAAAAAAACTTGCGTCTATTCATCTCTTCCCTAATTCCTGATAAGCATATTTCATGGTTCAATCGGTACGAAATCTAGCGGTGTAGATACTCTACTATTGGTTCATTTTTCATTATGAAAACATGACTTCCCAAAACATATGCATGGAATAAGTATAATCCTTATCTACTAAACATTGCACTCTACAGGTGGCGTCTGTGTTAACATCGATGACGTAAGCAAAAGAATTGCAGACTGTTACGATAGCAGTAGATACAAGGAAGACCGGGGTAGGCAGGAGAACATTTGAAAATATGGCTGGAACTAATTTCGCAGAACACGTGCTCACGTTGTAGATTGTGAAGTTCCCGTAGGTATAAAGGCATTTCGATTTCACAACAGGATTTCTTTAGAACGTCGTACGTGACTACTCGGAAGAATATCCACGGCGTAATGGCAAAAACCAACACCTAAAGGATAACGCACAGACTTTTGCAGCGATGAACGAGGAAACAAAAACAGCTGACAATTTTTTGCTGCTAGCTATGCAGGAAAGCTGGCACCAGTTCCCACACTTTAGCAAAAATCGATAGGTGATACTAAGCATGCGTATAGGACATAGTTCTTCTACCTCGCCGACAATGCTCTCAGCGACAAACTGCACGGGACAAATACTTGAGGCCGATGTCGATCGGGTAAACAACGAATTTTGTTAAGACCCCGTACGAGCACTTTCTATCGTTCTAGATGTGGTGAATCAAACCACACGATATCCGGTAGAATTACTGCTTGGTCGTGCTTGGTTGACCATCAAGGATATGGCCTTCAAGTTGTCACTTTCTTCTACTTGTAATGACTCGTTGTTTTCCCATCCTTTCGATTTCTACCATTTGAAATTACAGACAAGCCCTAATAAAAGACAAACCGTAATAATTAACAACCCTAGAAAGAGAAGGCCAGCTAAAAATTCTCATAATATCATAGGCATGAAATTTAGACCGTTTCATGTGGTTGTGTAACATGTAGTTTCAAAGTCATACTGTAGTTAGCGTTCAATGGATATGCTCTGTCAGTGGAAAATAAATCCTTCTCACTGACAACACAATAATCTGTGTCCTCAAACAATCATAGATTCATGCCATTACAATCTTATCTCTTTTGGAATCCAATTGTTAAGAAACATGTTCGTTTCATCAGCAATGAAGCAAAATAGTCGCACTTTAAACCTGATTTTAAGGTATGCCCATACTTGCGTAACGCGTCACACCCTTTTGAGGGTGTGGTTTCTGCTGCTGCTGATGCCTTAAACAAGTCAATTATTTGAGGCCCAAAGAAGAAGAAATATGAAAATAAGCTCCTGAAATATTCAGTTATCATGCATCCGTAAAAAAAAAAAAAAATAATAATAATTAAAAAGAGTTGTTTCACTAACGGTGTTCCACTAACGATTCGTCTTTTTTAGTTAGGCAACCAAAGAAACAAAACAAAACTCGAGGCCAATCTCGGTCAAATCACATTTTTAGAATCATTATAATGAGCAACGCCCGTCACATTAAAACAGGAAATCACTACATTGCAAAACAACAAACGAGTTCACTGCACCGGATTCATTGACTACGGGAAACGCCCGAAGGAAAAAAAAAACCCTGGCGATGTAGATTTCTCTGCTAGTCATATTTTTAAAATATAGACTAGGTACTACTTTTAAATCTGTTTTTATGTACTCAGCACTCTAACTTTCATATTCAGCTCTGAATTTGGTCGTAATGATTCATTTTGTAGGAGATTCTTGTACACAATGTAGCGAAAACTATCGTGTTTATGGTGGCTGACATGCGCGAATCTCTGTTGCAGATGTCTATAAACTAAGCCTAATGCGAAACCAAACTCAAGACTTTTATAGAGTCTAAAGATCAACACATTTGGAAATCAACTGGAATCAACACAACTACGGAAGCGATTCGCATGATCAGAACTATGTTTGACAAGAGGATGTTTGTGATACAACGACCTGTTTTTTCAACAAATTTTGTTGAACTTAAGAAAACAAACAGAGCCAACAGTGATTTGGCTGAGCTATAAATACCGTAGCAAATGCTTGCCAGATTATTTACGATAGTTTGCTCATCTTAGCAAAAAGGGGAGAAAAAAAGGCAACTGATGCATGTCAGTTCTGGATACCCTACAACTAATTAAACGCAAAGTAAAAAAGAAGCATACAAGGCATCTCTGTTCTTTGGAACATGAATTCACGTTTTTGGCCTTCTTGTAGGGTAGAGAGAGAATTTTGGGTCACATTCTGCACTCAGTAATCCATCTTTTACTTTTCTCAAGCTCGTTCTATTTTGAAACTCTAGCGGCAAGGGACAATAGGACAACACGTTAGTGGCAAGCCGTCTGTTACGCCTTCGCTTTTTCTTTCGTTGCCGTGCCTAGTAAAACCTTGGGCCTTGAGCTACCTATTTCGCTTGAAGCTACCACAGAAAACGAAAATTCCGGTGAGATCATTCTTGAATATGAACACCATCTGTAGCCCTCGGTGTCAAGGATTTATTTATTTTTTTTTTTCATATACTTTTTTCTAAGGTTTAGTTTTTAAAAGAGTATTGGTTTAACTAATGATTGAGATGATGGTGAACGAAGGGAACATGGATGGGTTGCTTTAATGATTGCGTTGACAAACGGAAGAATTTAAGCATAGCCATGTCTTACCACTTTGAAAGGACAGGGTGGTCTTGGCGGGGGTGGATCCTTCCGCCGACTGGGCAAAGAAGTACGCGAAATTTGGTCTAGGGCCATGCCAACCCTCCGCTGGCAAAATTGGCCACTAGATTTGCCGTAGTGTCATCCATTTTGAAGCCACCCAGGCCAAAACTTTTCAACCCGGCACGTAAGAAATCCATCGTTGCGTATAGTTGCGTTAGGAGGACTTGTATTATGACTGAAGTCTCTAGGATTTTTCTTCAAGCGAACTAACAGAAACTTGAATAGCTGCCCGAACGGAAAGATGTGAAAATCGTGACAGGAAGTCCAATTAGTTTCCGGCTGTCCGTGACGTCTAAAAATTTCGAAATTTTTAGATCGGTATCCAAACCGATGTAGACTAGACGGGAAATCAACGTGTATTCACGAGGAATTCCTCAGTAAACTAAACAACACCAGCAAGGCCACTGTCGGACTTCGTACAGAGACGGACGAAGGGCTCAAGATATATGAGTCAGATCGGCAACGTAACTGCAGCCACCAGGCGAGAGTACTCTTCACTCAATAACTGCGTATGAAGATTTTGCCCCGGTGCTGCAAAAATGTTGTTTTCTTTTCTCCTAAAAGTGCCACGTTTTTTCTAAACCTTGTGACCTAATTTTTCCAGTTGCGTACTGAGTATAACCGCAGGGTTGATACTGACACAAATTATTTTAAACTGATGAAAACGACAGCGTTACTCTTTTCGTGCACTCGAGTGTGGCTGCACGCAACGATGCTAGCGTGTGGGTTGGCTTTCATTTCTCTTTCTTTACGCTAGCGTATAATATTATATTAAAAAAGAAAAAATGGTACGCGGGACAGACAGGCCTTAGGCAACCTTACACCATAGGCGATAGAATTCCCGACCGCCGAAGGATATCAAGGGTATTTGGAAGACAGGAACGTATTGCACGGTGCCTATAATTTTAGTGGGATTCATAATTATGCTTATTCCGCATGACCACGCCCTCCATTTTGTGGAACATAGAGGATAAACTAGGGATGGTCTTCCTCCGGCCATAGCCTCTGGCCTCACCTATCATCACGATTCGAGAGTAGTTATTAAGAACATGAAAGTTGAATTTGTTAGCTCAGTCTCTCACGAATCCTCCTGAATTAAGCAAAATAGTGGAAACCCCCGTCCGATTTCCGATAAAAACACGTTTTGGCCTAAATCCAACAAACTTTCTTTTGTACAAACCCCTCATTTCCATGGAAAAACCAGAGGCCAGAAACTAAGAAACCTCCCGTGACAACAGAACGGAGGAGACCGAGCCAGCAACTCAAGAAAAACTGTGACAAAGCACGCGACTTGTCTCACCACTTGAAAAAAACATCACTCAAGACACTTTATCGTGCAATGTTTTTTGGCATCCGAGTCCCTGCGCAATTTCCGGAGCTACCCTGTACCACAATATTGATCGGCCCCAAATGTTGTTTGCATTAGTAACATTTTTACCATGTCGCTGCGCTGCAGACGCGAAATTAATAACTTCTAATACGAATTGTTGAAGTCTAGTAGCCAACATATTATTGAGGAAAGGAGTGCTAACAAGGATGATGAGAATATAGTTTAGAAAATAAAATCTTTGATTTACTTTGAGGGATAAACTAAGTTTGTACTTTCCCATATTTTGATTAACAGATAAGAGTAAAACAAAAACAAAACAAAACAAAAATTGCACGTATACCTTACGCTCTGGATACGATGAATATTCTGATAAAATTAAAACTGCTTTACAAAGTTTTTGCTGGTTCAATGTCACGCAACGTGATCTACTCCGCTTCTTCGAATGCACTTTGGAGGAAGATTGATGTGATGCAATTCTCGGGTGCCTTCATAAGAAAACGGTTTGGTTAAAAAATAATTAAATACTCTTGGAAGGGTTTGACATAACTCTTTCAACTTTTTAGAATCTACTGCATTGATACACATTTACCTCTGAAAGTTGCATGTCGGATTGAAGTTTTGTCCAGCCAAATCTGAGAATTTAAATATATTGGCAGTCATGGCGTACCCAAGAAAGTGTATGACAAAATTCACTACATCCGCCACATGTTGACACTCGGGTGACGACTACTCAAGGAATGACCAAAAAAGCAACTGTACACGAAAACTGATTTCTCCCCAACTCTGCACGTGATGGTCTCTTTGCCCAAACATATGCTCGTTGCTCCTGTTCCTCTTCACCCCTACATTCCTTACCTGCACTTGCTCGCAAGTCACTTTTGTTATTGCTTTTCGACTCGTGTACAAAACGGCAGCTTTTAAGCAGGCGCAGTTGTCGAGAAAGATTGCAGACAACAGCTCCATTTCCTCATTTGCGACAAGATTTGAGTGCGGTGCAGCCACCGCTAACATCCAGATGTTTTCGCTCTATTCTTAGACATTTGCGGAACGAGTAAATGGTGAAGTTGTGCTTCCGTTTCTTATGTCAACAGCCTATGGTTACCGGATGTATGGTGTTGCTAATGGCAACGTCAGCAGATAACCATGTTTATTCTATAATATTGTACAGCTATTAAAAACCAAACCAGCAACTGAAAGCTCTTCAGCTACCAATAACAATTATTTGGGTCCAAGCATATCCTCAGGTTTAACCCATTCATTGAACTGCTCCTCCGTCAAATAACCAAGCTTGATGGCAGTTTCCTTCAGCGTGGAGCCTTCTTTATGGGCTGTCTTGGCTATCTTAGCAGCCTGTTGGACAGAACACAATATAAATCAATAATTATCAATGAAGCTGTATCAGCCGAAATATAACCTTGTCGTAACCGATGTGCGGATTCAGAGCTGTAACAAGCATCAGCGATTCGTGTAATAGCTTATTAATGCGATCACGATTGGCTTCGATTCCGACGACGCAATTCTTTGTAAACGCGTTACAGCTGTCTGACAACAACCGAATGGATCGGAGTACATTGGAAACGATCATCGGCTTGAAAACGTTTAGCTCGAAATGTCCGTTGCTTCCACCAATGGTTACCGCCACGTGATTACCCATTACCTGTGCTGCAACCATAGTTATGGCTTCGCACTGCGTGGGATTCACTTTTCCTATAACAAACCATAATTTAAGTAATATAAGAATTTTGCTTTCCATAAAAAGTACACCCTTTCAATTCTACCTGGCATAATAGAGGAGCCAGGTTCGTTTTCAGGTAGTGATAGTTCCCCCAATCCGCAACGAGGTCCGGAGGCCAAAAATCGAATATCATTGGCAATTTTCATGAGGCTAACAGCTACCGTGTTCAAAGATCCTGACATCTGAACAAGGGCGTCATGAGCAGCAAGGGCTTCGAATTTGTTTGGTGCCGTGACGAAAGGCAATCCTATAGAATTTTTACGCATAAGGAAAAGATGCATATAATACTGGACAACCATGCTATAGTAACCTGTAAGTTCAGAAACTCGCGCAGCAACTTTTTCAGCAAAGCCGATTCGCGTATTCAACCCAGTTCCAACAGCGGTACCGCCAGCTGCAAGCATATACACATGTGGAAGTGAAGCTTTGACACGCTCGATAGCGAATGCAATTTGCTGGGCATATCCACTAAATTCTTGGCCTAAAGTCAATGGCGTTGCATCCTACAATTACAAATAAAAAAAAAACAACTTTTACTGCTAAAATACATTTTCACAGTCGACCAAAAAGGACGTACCTGGGTATGTGTTCGTCCTATTTTGATTATATCTTGGAACTCCTTGGCCTTTGCATCAATGGCATCATGAAGTTTCTGAAGGCTAGGCAGAAGAGTACTAGTTACTTCAACAGCCACTGCAATATGCATAGCTGTGGGATATGTGTCATTGGAACTCTTTACATAAAATATGATTCAAGTAAGTTAAGAGACATAAACAAAATTATTTGCTTAAAAAACCTGGCTTTTGTTCACATGATCATTAGGGTGTACTGGTTTCTTGCTTCCCAGAGTACCACCCATAATTTCCTATTGCCCTGTTACTTATGACCTCATTCACATTCATATTTGACTGTGTTCCTGATCCTGTTTGCCAAATCACTAAAGGGAAATGCTCTGCATACAGAGATCCACTTATAACCTAATACACAGAGAAGAATTACACAATTTGCTCACACCTTTTTTCCTAATAAACTGTGATCGTTATGGAGCTTTCAATACCTCATCACAAGCTTGACTTATTGAAGCAGCAATTTTGGGATCAAGCCCATAATCTTGGTTGACTTCTGCTGCTGCTTTCTTAAGTACTCCAAATGCTTTGATTACTGGCAACTAGGATGAAATTAAAAGAAAATGTAACTGTAGGAATAAGTATCTCAGTACATGTGATGGCACTTACAGGCATCTTTTCAGATTCTCCACCGATTGGAAAATTCATAGTTGAACGAACAGTTTGAGCACCATAGTATTTATCATTTGGGACTTGTAGTTCCCCAAAAGTATCAGCTTCAGTTCGATAACCACTAGCCATCTGTGATGAAAACAAAAAAACACTCTATTGTGTAAAGACTGTGTAGATGAAAAAAATGAAAAAAGCATTTCAATACCGTTCTCTGGGATGTAGTTACCAAGACAGCCGAACATCTACTCAGCAACTGCTCCACGGACTTCGCTAACCCGACTTTAATTCCTCTCGAATTCAAGGTCGTCCTTGAGATGTAGCTCGGAATTCGATGCATTGGGTTAGCCATGGTTTTGGTCTTCTTAGTATGGTTTGAGGTCTTCTTCTGCTTGAAGTCGCTGTATTATTCAGCTGTGAAACCGGAAAAGCTATCGGACTGTACAGGTACAGGTCGACAAGTCTTTGATACCTAGTAAATCGTGTATGCGTATCGTGTACCAGTGTATCGTAGCAAAAGATCGTGGAAGATGGGATGGCTTTGGCTTTTCCTTCCTCTAATGGGAGGAGCTTAACATGGGACCGTCTATATAGTGTGCTTGGAAGATGGAACGTTGAACGATATGCCATGGAAATCACCGTGGAAACGGGTGGTGCCAGCGCTGATTAGTGCTGGAGTAATTTTGTCAATTGTGCTACATGGGATTATTTAACTAATCACTGCAACGTTATGCTTTTATTATAAGGAAATCCGATGCAGTGGCCTGACGAACTGTCTCAGCCGCCCACATTCACATATTCACAGCGTATTGCATTTTGAAGAAAACCCCATGTTTGCAGACACCTATAAGTATTAAGATACAGGATATTGGCCCTGTTATTATTCACTTGATTTTATTACACTTTTGTTTCGTTGACATCTGGTCATTACACGAACAGGAAAAAAACCGTAATTGTATAGAGTATATATGCGTGTTCACGTCTTTTTTTAGAGGCTAGGTATGAAGAACTGTCATGTTCATGGTAATGGTTTAGGGTTTACGCTTCTATCCATGTTCGGTTTCTGTATTAGGATTTGCAGTCTGAACTAAAATTTGTTAGAACGTCAGTGTCTGTGTCTGATAATAAAAACCGACGTCAAAAGTTAATCGAACATCGTGATGTCCTTGAAAGAAGAATAAAACAAGTTTTCATTAAAAACTCTCTTTTAGCAACTCAGTTATATTTCATATCGCAAAATATAAATAGCGCACTTGTGAAACATTCCACGAAGTTATTGTTTCCTTCCATGAAATATCCTCCCTCAGCAAAGCAAATTCAATGGTTAAGGACTCCGCCTATTTCACACGGTTATTTCCACGCCGTACTGTTTCATGTTCCAGATACGCGAAATACACGGTCCCCCGGTGAAGCGGAAAACTTTTCAAAACAAGCTTGTCAGTCGTCAGAGTCTCGATTGTTTGAACTGGCCTTATCGCAAATATTTTAAATTCATTTTGCACTTTTTTCATTTTTAAATTTCTTGCTGTAAAATGGAGAGCAATAAGCACGACCGACTGTTTCTCGAAATTTTAAAAGAACAACGTAGTATAGTCACGTTTCTCGATTCTGTCTTTGGATTCCTTTACAGATGGTATTAATAACATCATAACATATTGAACAATTTTCATTTAACCGCGCACTTGAAATACTGTGGTTTCTCAATTCTAGCACAGACTTTTTTCAGCATCAAAATGATTCTTCTGGAAAAGTTGGGTTTCCAGGTGGTGTAGCTAATGGTGTTGTACAGAAACTGTTCCAAAGATATGAAAACCAGATTCATTACGAGAAACAGGCTGCCATACTAGGGAACATGGCATCTAATGAAAGTGATGTTCCTTCAGCCTGTCAAGAGATTGTGTTAGGTGTTGAAGCAGACACAACTGAACCTTTTAAAGTTGAAACAAGTAGTGCTGCCTGGAGAAAGATAGAGGAAAATCAAGAAAAGATGTTAGGGAAATGTACAATGGAGATGACCGGGGAACCTACAGGTATGCATTATTAAACTCTTGTAAGAAAAAATTTCTGTAAAAGCTTTTTTCAAGGTGGAGTCAAACCATTGGTGATATTGATGTTTTCATTCCAGTCACAAAGGACATACAAAAAGCTAAACAAGTAAATGTGAAAATTGACCCTCTCCATCTCTGGGTTGCAACTGTTGGACATGATGGAAGCTTTGTTTTGATAGACCAAACATTCCCTCACAGAGTTATCCCTGATGAGTGTCTATGGAGCCTTGATGGAGAATATGTCCAAGTAGCAATAAATTTAAAACTACAGTTTTTCAAATTTATTTTAAACTTTGATCTAAGGTCAACCTAGAAAAAAAGAAGAATGTTGGTGGGATAGATTATTTTCTTCTGATCCCCCAATTGATACAAAAAAATTGATACAGTCATTATGACCAGTGACCTGAGTCAAGAAGAACATATGAAAGTAGAGGAGTTGATAGTTAACCAAGGAAGAAGACAGCAGTTTTCAAATGTAATTCCCTTACTAATAGCATTAATATAAAGTTCAGATGACAATTTACTTTTTTGATTTCATGTGGACTTCACTTAAAACATCATTTGTGAGAAATAATCAAATATACCTTTTTGTAACAATATTTCCAGGTGTGTTTAGAGCAATCTTTGGAGGATAAAAATTCCAGCCAATCTCCATTCTCCTGAAGAGTGTAAAATGAATCGAAATAAAATGACAAAACTTGGAATTAATGAACATATTTTCGTTCATTCTTTTTATTATATCAAATAAACGCCTGTTTTTGATCAGATCACATTACTCGTTCCACTCGTTCATTGACATCATTGCGATTGCGAAAATGCGAATTTCGATTTATTTTTTTTACATTTATTTTTTTTGTGGCGTGGCAATGTCGCTTATCCTTATTATTAGAGCTCATGGCGTCCGAGTTCTAACAGCCCGCTGGGTTTGGCTCTACATTTGTTACCAATATAGGCATTTAACCCATACCAATTGATCGACAGCGATGAAGTTAAGATAGTTTCACCTTTCAAACAATTTCAAAATGTAAGTAAACTTCTGAAATGTTTCAATATAGGGATGATACTAGCTCTACAAATAACAGAATGAAGCTTAGATACAGTTGCGTTCATGCAATGATTGGGGCTTTGATTCTGAGGCCCTTATTTCTCATATAGGTTCGCACAAATATTCCAAGATTCAGTTATGTGACTATTCATTACTTTTTCTCTTACGTGATATAATTTGCCTCAAAATTGGTAGTCTGTCGTTGTAAGACAGCGAAATTCGATTCACGGCATTACCACAAAGGCCATATGCAGTAGGCCTATTGTTGGCACAAAGCCATTGAGCCACTGTATCATTGTTGTTGCTTATTTTGTTATTGCTTGTTTCAAATGTAAACAAATGGGACCCCCCCTTCACTGTTTTCCCTCTATCATCTACTAATTGTCTGTTAATAGTGAGAATATTAGTTGAGATTGTTTGTAATTTTTAAATTGTGAGAACCTGGTAGCCATACTGATGTTTTGTATATTTCATTTCAACAGGGGATGTAATGCTTGCAATTAGGAGGGTACATGAAAGTTTTAAAACATGGATGGAGATTATGTACCATCACTGTTAGCCACATTTTATCATTCACTGCCACATGTGAATATCACTTTCCAGTTAGTGAACAGTACCTTCAATCCCAGGAGTGATATCTACCTAGAGGTATGTACTCCAAATCTCTTGTAGAGTTCCAAATTTCATTACATTTTTTCGTTTAGTCACTGGGAGTTGCAGCTAGTGTTCCAGCTGTTTGGCTGCTTTTGACTCTGTTGATTTTGTTATCATATCTGCTTTCTCGGTGTTGTGACAAACAGCTTAGGCAAGGTAGAAGTCTCTACTGCCACCGTTGGGTTCTCGGTGTGACGGCGTTTATATGCAGGTAGTCCTCAACTATTTATTAGAAATTTTCTTATTTTATCTACTATTATTGGCAAACGTATACATTGCTCCTTTTTGTTATTATTAGCGCTACCGTAGCGGTCGGTCTTTACGGGAATGACGATGTACACAATGCTTTTTTGCGATTTAGCACCACGTTGCGTGCCGTTCAGCACAACATTGACGCCGTCAAGGATAATGTATAAACATTTGTCTTTTCCTTTTTCCCCTTTTTTTTGTTTGTCGCCATGATTAATTGGTTGTTAATGGATTTTATTTTTATTAGAGTCATTCGCTAAAATTAAATCTAGAAACTCAAAGTTTCCCATTAGCCGATCGTCTAACAGAAGTTGTCGACGATGGTAAGCTCCTGCCGAACGCTACTATTCAGCGTCTGGCATTGGAGCTGTTACATGGAACCACGGCAAACATAAATCGCTCCATCGATGATATGACTCTGCTTTACGAACGTTTATTGCCACCGTCTCCTCTGCCGCCATTCCTTAGAGTTTTCGACACCGTCGAATTGTATAGGTAGTGTTAAGAGTCCATCTTGTAATCGTCACCTAAAGTTTTTAAAAACATTTCATTTTATATAATGGCTGAAATACTCAGATGGCCGATTACCATGGGCCTGCTCAGCGCCTTCATCCTGCTTTGTCTGATTCTTATTTTTGGAGTCATCCGTCGCATACGTTGCTTGCTTGTGATGTAAATAATTCCATGCATTCGGCACTAAGCTTGAGCATCTTGGTTTTTTTTCCCCGATGCTACGCTAAATTATTTTATCTTCCAGGTTTGCCGTTTTGGGTCTGCTAATGATTATCATCAGCTGGTGTACTGCTTCAGTCTACGTTGCTGTAGCCATGGTTAGTATTTCCGCCAAGTTTGCCTTCTGACCCATACTAGAGAATCTAATTTCAGCTGTTTTTAAGGCTATGGGGGATGCATGTGTCGATCCTGCTGGTGTTATCGAGCGCCTAATTGCCAATCAATATGGCGCAGATGTAGCCGATTACTACATTCACTGTCCGGTTGACGGTGCAGTCAAAGAGAGTGGCCCTTTCAACAATTTTGTGCGCCAGGCCCGTTTAAATATCGAAAAAAGTGAACAGCTAGTGGCCGAGTTTGCCGCTCTCGCCGAAATGCACTATTCGCCAAAAGACGTAAGTCACTATTCTTTTTCGATCCTTTCTTCTACTATTTTACTTTTGTCTTTTTTTATTTATGCATATATTTTTTCCTTTATAATATTAGGTTCAGCCTTCACTCGACAAGCTTACGAGATCTTTGAAAACCGCAACCCAAAACTTGGCTACTCTAGCCGGTTTAGTTGATTGCGCGCCGCTCCATCGCCGATATTTGGATGTACTGGACGTCGTCTGCAACAAAGCTTTGTAAATCATCTTTTTACTCGATATATTTACCTAATGTTAATTCTCGCACTGTTCTTCTTGCATCTTCTTGTTATTGGTTTGAGATAAAAACGGATTTTTTTTTTTTTACCTAAAAAAAAATAGATTTGGACTGACCTTTATGTTGGCAAGTGCATTGGGCTCTGGATTACTCTTCACCCTTTTGGTCTGGGTAGATTCTCACGTGTGGATTTATCTCAGGAAACGGTGAGAGTAAAATTAACAGTTTCTAAATTTTACGTAATGTAGCAGCATGTTTTTGTTTTTCCATTTGCAGTAAGGGTTATTTACAAGTAGCCGAAGCGGATCCGTTTCTTCCGCTATCTAGTAGCGCTGGCAGTAGCAGTCGTGGGGCCCAGGGTGGCAGCCTAAACCGACCGTCGTTGAATCCTCCGCAAACATATTCGTCAGCTGGAACGTACCCCGGACGTCACGCACATTATCGTCATACACACACTCCTCCACAGACGCCGCCTTTCCCGGGAACCATGTAAGAATAAATTTCACATTCTTGTCATGTATTTATAAAATCATTTACTTCAATGTCATTATGGTAATGGCATTTTCGATTACTAGGAACGGACGCGGAAGTCATAACCGTCATGAGCAACCCTCAGCCCCACCACTGCTGTTGGGTCCCAATAATGGCCAGTATCCCACGTTGAGTAAGTCATGCAAAACGCTCGAGTCGTCTGATTTCTACTAGTGATTAAGGATGCAGTCCAGCTGAGGACACCTGCAGAAAAAGAAAGAAAAAAAAATGGGTTAGCACTGGCGGAATGTATTTATGTTTATTTTTTTAATCATTTGTTTTCCTCCGCGTGTTATTGAAGTCATTGAAAGGGAAACAAAGCAGTTTATATCCTAACTGCATTTCTCATTAGGGTAAACAGATACCACTACATTTAGGAGTTGCAGTTATAATGGCAGGGGAGGGTGAAAAACCTCCGTCAGATAAGATGAAAATTTCTTTGGTACCAATTTCCAGCTCTATTACTTCGCGGTATCAATAAATATATACGCGAGCCATCTCTACTATGTACGAAACTATATGGTTTTATTATCCCTAGCGCAAACTAATCATGCCCGATTCCTTTATCCTTATTGGTTATTGGAGATTGTCTGTTTTATTTGTTTGTTTTTTTTTTTATATTTGTCAATCGCGCGGAAATTATGATCAGCATCTACTCACCTTCTAAATGGCGGCAGTTATGTAGTGTGCACGTGTAGACCGAACGGAAATCGAGACGGCGAAGTATTCTATACGTTTTTTTTTTCTCTGTATTCGTCACGGTTTCCCATTTTTACAGCCTTTGTTCCGAGGAAGTGGGACATGCCAATTCCTGATAGGTTCCTTGTATTCTCTCTTACCGCCGATTTTACCTTTATACTCCAAACCTCATGCGATCTTGTGTTTTCTTAAGGAATGTTTTCCTATCGGTCTCGAATTGGTTATTTCCTTATTTGTCATGAGTCTCAATCGACTTGATTTCTATTGTATGTACATCGGCTACAATACACGTCGTTTGGTCTGAAATAAATAATTTGTTATATACAGCTAAGCTTAAGATAAGAACGAAATGAGAAATAGATAAATGAATAATAATCGTTTATTATGCAAAGCATTATGTTTCTCTTTGATGCAGTGACAACGGGCTATAAAAAATAAGGCAAAAGAACAACGGAAACTTAAAGTCACCGGAATGTGAAAAATTCAGCATTTTTGAAACTTTTCTGTTTAACTAATAATTGTGTGTTAAGACACGATCGAAAATGGGTTACTATAGTAACTGTGGCAATTTTTACTTATTGTTTGGAATAAATGAATCTTTGGAATTTGAGGCACGCATTTTAAACTATAGGTCGCAATATTTGAAAATCACAATTTTCCATTTTTAACTGCTGAAGAAGACCTTCCCATTCCATGGGAGGCCTAGATTTAAGGCCAAGTTCTCTAAGGGAGCTTGATGCTGATTTAAGGACACATCGAAGAAAATTCAACTCTAGATCACATTCGTTCCAAACCAAATGGGACCTATCAAGAATGAGTCGCTGCAAATATGAAAGAGGATTATGCTTGAGGAATGTCACCGGTAAAACATTTGGTTTTAGAATGAGGTCTTGCAGGGAAACACAATTATTCAATAGAACGCAGACAATATTTTCCGTCCAGGCTCCAGTGAAAGAGAGATGTGTAAGATGACGAAAATATGGCCGGGCTAATAAACGGCCATCATCATCTGCAGCGATGTGTTGATTATTTGTTGATACATCCAAAATTACTTGGTTCAGTATTTCCAACTTTTTAAGATTAGGAGCATACTTTCCAATAATTTGGAAATGTGTTACATTGAGGGGAATTTTGGATAGGAAAATGGAATGAATCTTCCATCCCATGCTTTTACTTTGTAAAAAATTTGCAATTGTCATAAACAAAACATTTTCTAGGCGGAGGTTGATTGACAAGAGTCCGGGAAAATTGTTGCGTAGCCAGGTGCTTAGGCTTGTTACATTTTGGTCCGGCGACTCTCTGAAGACTTTGGTATCTAGGCAAACACTCACAATCTTTTTGGTAAATTTATTGTTTACTTCTGAGCATTGGTAGATGGTAAGATGCTCTATGGAAGCATATAAATGAGAGTACATTTCTTTGCTGAGTTGTGTTAAGGCTGGTAGAACACAGCTCTATGTAAAAGGTACATTAGTACTTCTCATTAGATAGTTGACAAATTTATCAAAGTTACACAACTTTACCCATGCAGTTGAATCATCATCCAAAATCTTGAGCTTCAATAAGCAAACAAGAAGTTGTATTGCATGTTTACGGGTGATGGTACGAAATTCTTCTGAATGTTGTTTTATCCTTAGGACTTCAAGATGTAAAAAGTTTTCACCTATTTTTTTGTAACTGTCTGCTGGTATTTTCCCATAACTGATGTCAAGTTCTTTTAGGCTGTTGAGTTGCTTCCCAACAGTCTCCAGAAATGAAGGGCTCTCCATAAGATCTATATTACATATGACCAACCTTTGAAGATTTGTGAAATGACCTACTGATTTTTGAAGCATCAATAAATCTGATGGAGACCAGAAGAAAGGTGCATAGCAACAGCACAAGTACCTTAGATTTGTGGTAAATCTAAAGCCATCACAAAGTCTATTCACATTAACAGGCAGGGTGGGGAAATGATCAATATCAATTCGCGTTAAGGCAGAACTAAAAATAAGAAAATGGGCGTCTGAATTACGTTGCAATCTACCTAGCCTTAACATTAGCTTCTCTGCCCACTGGTCGAACAGGTTGTTAGGAATATATAAAAGGTATTCTCGTAAAATTGTGAAGGATTGGATATCAAGTTGATGCGAATTCCAAAACAGCACTAATTCGATAAGGCAATCGGAGGCACACGTTACTAAAGTTGAAGGCTGTTTTAAGTTCAGCATTTTCTTCTTGAATAGAAAATGGGTCACATGGTGACGAATGGCGATTGTACTGGTTATCCATATCGTATTGTTTATTTATTTAGAACATCCGTGGATACAGCCATCTGTTGGTGCAAACCGAAATCGGTTTAAATGTTGGAAAAACCACAAAATATAGGACACATGAAAATCAAAGGGAAAATGTGCCAGTGCAATCAATTTTTCCTTTCGTGGTTTGAGTAAGGGGGAAAAATTTAATCAAGAAAAAGGTAGTCCCCAACAAAATAATAATAATTAAAAAAAAAAAAAAAAAAAAAACAAAACAAACAAAAAAACAAACAAAAAAAAAAACAAACAAAGGAACAACAGACAAGACAAAAATATTCTTTCAATGGTGATTGGATTTGGTATCCGTCTCAAGTTCTAAGTTTTCCGATCAGTTGACTGTATCTCGGGCAAACTTTCTTTCTTGTAACACCAATTTCATTCATCATTGGTCTTTTTCATCCTCAAAATTATGACTTATGTCTCTAGATGAACCATCATCCTCTTTAATTTTTCCGAATCAGTTTTTGGTGCATGCTCCCGTTGGATAACGGAATCTCGCCCTTCATTCGATTGCGAACGATCTATTACAAAAAAAGTAATATGATTACAGCGGGAACAAACATAAAAGCTAATTCTTTACCAGATAACGTACCAGATAACGTAAATCGTCTATCACCCTTGGTATAAGTCGAAAAATACTTGTCGAGACGTGTGAAACGGTATTTAAGACGAACTTTGTCTCTTAGTTTTTGCGGAATTACCATCGATGTTGTCAAAATATTCCCCAAAAAGAGTATCAGGAAAAGGAAGGAAAGGACTGGAATCTGAGAAGGATAAGCAAAAGGAAAAAAAAAATGTTCCTTGATTTGAAGTTATAAACGCTTTTTTAATACCTGCCACTCACTATTCGGATGGGAAATAAGTTGATACAAGGCCCAAGCATTGTACAACTGATAGAAATATCCCAGGTAGAGAAAAGGAAGCAAAAAACTGAGTCCTCGCCACATCCAAGAATGGAATCCTTCGATGGTAATATCCATATCGTGTCGCTCACCCAGAGCTTTGAGACGATACAGACAGCCCTGCTGGTATCTGAACTGAAGGTATTGAACAAAACCTAAGCCAATGAAATAATAAAATTATATCATATGCATGTCAAATGAGTTTCGCTACATGATAGAGCTAAATATAATTGCGTACTAATGTAGACATAGAACCACATAAGCTGGTGACGAAAGTGGTGATACGTTGCGGAGTCAGGCCACGTGAGTAAAACTGCAGATAAGGCAGTGGAAATGAAATGATGTGCTCTCCACCACCCTTTGATTCGGGAGCCGTTGACTCGTAATATCGATTCACGGATGGTCAAAGTACAGTAGTACCACACCATCAAGAAAACAAAAGCCAAATCCAAGATCCTGGAACATTTGAATGTTTGTATGGCAGTGAGCATTCAATATTATTTGACATACATCATTGGGTCTACCTCAAATTGGCAAGAAGGTTTGTTACAGATAGTCCCATTGCTATTGCACTTAGAGCCAGTTTGAACTTTTCATAGTCATCCTTGTACTTGAACCTGCAGGAAATAATGGGTTAACACAGAGGTGTGATAAATTTAGAGAAATCATGCAAACATACCTTTCTTGCTTGTTAAGAAATGATACATTGACAGATCCTAGAATGATTTTGAGGTATGTCCCACTCTTTTTTGGTAGAGATTCTTCCATCTCATTTAGCTGGGCCTGCCTCCGCATCAAATCTTTATTCAGAAGTTCATACTTCTCTTTTTCAGACTCATCCTTAGGCTTCAACCTAAACATTTATCTCTAGTCACTATAATGAATTTTTAGCTGCCATCACTATTGTTAATACTTCTTTAGTGTTGACTTGATAACTCCTAATCTGTATCTTTGATGACTTAGATTTTTTACACATTTTGTTTGTAGTTCTGACAGTTGTTCTAACTGAACTGTGTAATCCTTGTGGGTTGCCTAAATAATAAAAACAATTATTTTATTACATTCTATAAAATGTGCGCAAAATCAGCATTACTTCAAGCTCTTTGTAATCTTCGGTTAAATCAATTAAATCTTGAATACAGGCGTCGATATCGCCCAAACTCAAGGCCATTTCAAAGTTCAGCTGTGTGCAGCGAGGTCATTAGACTAGAATTTGTAAGGACATTTGAGAATTATATGTCCTTGAGAATGATAAACCATCAAACTAAAAAGTATACCTCTTTTGGTCGACGCTACCGTAACGTGGTTCCAAGTAAAATCAAGTAAATTTGAAAGATAGGAGAATGCGTACCAACTGATAATTTTCTAGCAGAAGACGACACGCAATCATTTGCCTATCGGCGAGATATCAACTAGTTTCGACATCTAGCGGCGATTATTTTTATTGCTTCCCCTACCCCCAACGAAACAAGAATGATTCTTGGGTTGGGGGTTGTTAATGATAGCGTAAGACGACTGAAACTCATACGTTTGAATTTACAAAATTATTTAATCACTTGAGATTAAATACAAAGAATCATGTATTAATGAGTTTTGACCACATCAAAATATTCAGCGACTGACTTTTCATTTCTTCTTCTTTTCTTCTTTCTTACCAGCTCGCTGGGTGGACATATCTTCTAATTTTTTCCCAGTTTACGTTGAAGATGAGCGCGCTTGGCGGTTTCTATCACCTTTGGTTTAACAGGTAACGACCCAGGTGCAACAAAGCCTTGTTTGAGTGTGACGCTACGTGCCTGGCGTCGAATAGCATCACCACATCCATGGATTTCGGGAAGATGGTGCGAAAGACAAAAGCGTCTTTGACAGAACAAGCATAGTTGACCCATCAATGAGATACCCGTTTTACAGGTAGCGTAATTACAGACATTGTCCAATTTTCGGAATTCAGATAACACATCATCAATATCTTTTTCTTTTCCGTTTCTATTTAAGTCTTTGGTTCCATCACTGGAAATCAATGATGGTAAAGGTTTAATCACTGGTTTCTGTTTTGGTCTCACTGCTTGCTCTGTCGGACCTGCCCCGGTGCATCGTAATCGATGAAGAGCTAGATTCTGTTTTGGAACTTGTTTTTTGCAGTCATCGCATTTGACGTTATTGTCGTCCGACTCGCTGACAGCTGACGGGGTTGGAACAAAAGTTTTAAATGCTTATCCTTTGTTGGTACTTTTTGGCTCTCTAATCCTGAGGATGAATTTTGCTTTTTATTCTTTTTCTTCTTTGACGATGACAAGTCATTCTCTTTTAATTCCATCTTCTCGACCACTTTTGGCAAGGCTTCGTCAGCATCATTCTTAAGGGACGTGGGCGCGTCAAAAGAGGTTACATGAGATTGTTCGTTTTGGGTCGGCTGGATTTCTTCGTCTGCTTGTTGTGGTATCACTACGGCAGATTTATATATTTGGATGCGACGTTTATGATTCTCTCCGACACTTCTATGCTGGTAACCATGCTCTTCGGCCCATTGGTGAACTATTAGTCGTTCATAGGCCGTCAACGTCGATGGAAATTCTTTGATACATGAGGCGCCACATTCGGCACTGGCCGCCCATTCGGTCAACATAGACTTGACTTTAGCGGCTATCTCTTCTTTTTCTTGTTTTGACTGGTTGCTATCTATCGTGGTCGTAGAGGGAACGACGACTTTGCGTGGTTTTGCCGCCTCCCCAGTTATACGATTGCCGATTTCGGGAACAACAACATTATCCATCTCCTGTAAGTATTGATGGGCAGAACGGACCTCTCCGTGTTGCTCCATGTACTCAACGAGGCCACTAGTAGCACGACTTGTCGTGCTCGAGTCTGTAACTAAACACAGATGCCGACGGGCGCGAGTACATGCCACGTTCAGTCGACGAACATCGGCCACAAAACCAACTTGACCGGTCGAGTTAGATCGCACTAAAGACAAAATAATTGCCTCTTTTTCCCTGAAAGAAAAAGACAGATAAGTATGATTGTTCAGTTTTGATTTAATTTTGATTATGAATATCTAGATAGATACCGGCCTTGGAAGCCATCCACGCTGCGGATTTCGAGTTGCGGATACTTTCCGCTTAACATTTGTCTCAAGAGCTCCACCTAAATAAAAGCGGATAGTGATCATTCTCAAACTAAACACTAATAAGTGTTGACGTAATGAACTTTCGCAATCGAAGTATGCTTTTATATGCTAAATACTGTCGAATATGATGTGCGTATATGACATTGTCCAAACCTGGAGGTTGTAAGGAGTAACGATAGCGATATCTCGAGCTGGTAGTCCCGATTCAACCAATCGCTGGACATGCAAGAAAACGAGAGCCGCTTCACCACTGTTGGCTTTGGATCCTTCTTCTGATGTAGCTGATTCATGGAAATCACAACCCGCGGTGTCAAGTAGTAGAAGTGGTATTCCTTCACAAGTATTAGACAATTTAAATGTTTTTTTAAAACGGGATTGATTGTTACCAATTTCAATAAAACAATACATTTTTCATTGTTCCGTGTACTACGCTCAATTTTGAATATTAATGATAGTTAGGAACTCGGTGTTGATCTAATTTTTTTGCATCCTAAGGATGCAAAAAGCTGCTATCGACGTACAGTAGCTACCCTTTCTTTTGTCAATATCGCCTCGAAACTATCATGTAGTGATTCCCTTTTCTCATTCTCAAGCGACGACTAGCAATGTTTTCAACAGTGAACAGCTATGCCTTCTGGAGAAACATGTGGGGAAATATCGGAGTCATGTTCCGTTTCCGCCTAAAGCGAAAGCTAGAAGAAAATCCGGTTTCTCCTTTCTCCTTTGAAAAGTGGAAAAACATTTTCATTTATTAACTATTTTTAAATGCATTTTCTTTCGTTCTAAGCCTAGTGTGTTCATTGAGAACTACGTATGGTGGTGGATAGCGACAAATTAAAACCACTGGCACTGGATTCAAATCCATATCTAAGGGTTGTACAAATGTACATGCATTGCGGGCGTGCGAACTTCTTTTTAGACCGATTTTATGTACCAAGTTAAATGCCCCCTAGGAAATGTCGAAGGGTTCATAGAACCCAAGTTTTCATCTGTTAAAATAATGGCTAAAAACTGAGAAGTTCACAAGAGATCCGAAGGAAGGAAAAATTCGAGTCATAGACATTAAAAAAAAATATGAACTTAACTGTACATATCAGCTTTCCGTTTTTTTGCTTCTTGTAGCTTCTTGTAGCTTTTTGTTTTTATTTTTTTATTTTAGTTTTGTTTTAACCGTCTCCCCTCCCCCCCCCAGGAAAAGGATGCTATCAATTACATTAGTGTACTTAATTTACTTAAAAAAATTATTTCGAGCTGAGTTTTCTAATATGGGAGAGTTTCTAATAGTAAAAGGAAAAAAATGGCGATAAGAATCAATTTGTCATCCCATATATATTGGTACGAAGCTAGGCTAGAGGCTGCTAAAAACGTGAGAATGGGCAAGATGGAGTCCCTATGCTCTCAGCGCACAAAAGAACGCCCTGGTGTGTAAAACATTCGGTCAAAACCTGCGGCTAACTCAGTCACTGTCCAACGCTTACTATTCAAACAACGGAAAACTATCGGCTTCTGCTCATCGCTGATCAACAAGTCAAACAAAGGTAAGAACATTGTTACCATTAAATAAAACAAAAAAATGAACACGGTGATAGCGTTAAAATATTTATGGCGCCTAAAAAGTAATTGACATCCATTTTCAAATCTAATTCAAATTTAGTAGCTACCCTCTCCTTTTCAATGTATCGTGGAGAAGCGGCTACAACTAGTAAATTACAAACAGTGTATAATAAAACAATCAAACGAAATTTTTTCCAAAGGCAGCTCGAATTCTTGAGAGCAAAGTCGGCAATGGCAATGCCAGCGATTTAAAAAACCCCGCGATTGCAATTTAACCTTCGATGAATGGAAGCTCAAATTTCAAGGGTTTCGAATGCCACAGCGGAATTGATTATTCTTCGGTTTCAAAGTATCTCAGTGCCCTCCTTTCTATTCACCGCGTTAGTGATACGGCATTAAACATAGGGCAGCGAAGGAAAAGAGAAACGTATATAAAGGAAGCACAATAGACTAAGAAAATGTAAATGACCGTATATGCGAGGACTACTTTTATCGATTCTGGGATGGTTCATTTGGAAATTAAGATTTTATTTTTCTTTGACTATTTCTTAATTTTTTTCCAGGACATTGGTACTGATTTCGTAAGTGGGCGAACGAGACAAAATGAAGGGGATGATATTGGCTATTTTCTTCCTTTTAAGCGGGTTCGGTAATGTGGCAGCAAGCGAACCCTCGACAACTGAGAGCGAACCTCCGCAGATTCTAAATGAAGGTAAATAACTTTCTCGTTTTGTACGGACCGGCTTGACACAATTAGAACGGAAATCCCTTTGGGCGAGTCTCGTCTCCGTTAAAAATGCTCCTTCCTGTTACGCAGCTACACAATCCCAAGTTACCACTGTACAAAAGTGGACTACCTTTTGGTTATTGGTGAAATTAAATCCCATGAAACTAAAATGTTTAACTTTTGAATCGACAGCTGATTTGTTTTAAGTCGATGTTAATCTTCGAATTTTGAATGCAGACCAAGGCTTTTGGTATGCCCAGGGTAAAGAGGATTTACTTCGTGCCCTGAATCGACAATTGAATCTCAACACGGCCAAAAACGTCATCTTTTTCCTGGGGGACGGAATGGGAGTTTCGACGGTGACGGCCGCTCGTATACATGCCGGACAAAAACTCGGAGAGCTTGGCGAGGAGAATTACTTATCTTTTGAAAAATTCCCCAACTTGGGCCTTCTCAAGGTAACGTAAAAGCAGTTCAAAGTAGACGTCCATTCAAGCGGTTCATAAATATTCCAATGAAAGAAATGAGCTTTGTTAATCTCCAGTTTGATTATTTTTACTACTGACAACCCAAACCAATACTGTTTTTCCATTAAGTGCCTTAAAATGTGAACGTAAATTTCTATTTTTAAACATTACCAAAACTACCCAACAGACATACAACGTAGATAGACAAGTGGCAGATTCCGCAGGCTCGGCAACGGTAAATTCGCCAAATACGATATTCATCTATTGCTCAAAATTGAACTGAGCTATTTTTTTTTTTTTTATGCAATACAGTCCTATTTGACTGGAGTGAAAGGTCGTTACGGTACTCTCGGACTTGACGTCTCAGCCCCCTTCAACGTATGTCGGTCTGATCTTGGCACAAAACCGAACGTTGATAGCGTCCTGAAATGGGCCCAAGATGCGGGAAAAGCCACTGGTAAACTCTTTGTTAAGAATGAACTTGACCTCACATTGGCTGATCACTTGTCTTTTTTCTCCGGAAGGTTTTGTAACGACAACGAGAGTTACACATGCCACCCCAGCGGGTCTTTACGCCCACACTGCTAATCGTGACTGGGAGTGCGATTCGCAAGTACCGTTGGCTAATCGACACGAATGCAAAGACATTGCTCGGCAACTAATTGAAGACGAACCTGGTCGAAACATCAAGGTTGCTTTCTTTAAAAGATGGAAAACTGGAATCAAAGTGAATCTTTCATTTTCTACAGATAATCCTTGGCGGTGGACGACAGGTTTTTGAAGCCGCAAACGATAACGGCACGACAAATTGGCCTTGTAAAAGGGGCGACAATATGAATTTGATTGAAGCGTGGAAAGTGGACAAAAAGAACCGCGACAAGTCGTATCTGTTTTTGGAAAACCGCGACGGTTTGCTAAATACCAATCTTGATGATGCAGACTTTATTCTAGGTAAATTATTTTTATATCATCCGTATTATAATCGTATACAAAAAAAAAATACCCATGATTTAGGTTTGTTTTCAATCAATCACATTCCCTACGAGCTCGACAGAGTCGAAGATCCCAAAGTTGGCGCATTGGCCCCCGGCATCGAAGAAATGACAGAAAAAGCTATTCGTTTCTTACAGAAGAAAAGTACCAATGGTTTTTTTCTGCTAGTGGAAGGTGGCCGAATCGATCACGCTCACCACAAAAATAATGCCTTACTGGCACTCGAGGAGACCGTGGCTATGCACAAGGCTGTTGCTATCGCTCAACGGCTGACGGATAACAAAGACACGCTCATAGTGGTCACTGCCGATCATTCGCATACCTTCAATATTAATGGTTATCCAGTGAGAGGAAACAAGATAACCGGTATGATCTGATTTAAGGTTTTAGGTTATTGAACCAGCGGATCGGTAATGAAATTCATTCGATTGGGTATTTTTTGCTATGGCTTTAGGTGTAGGTGGTGTGGGCGATAATGGCTACAATTACACGACGTTGTCGTATTCATCGGGCCCAGGGTTCTGGAAAAACGTGAACAACGGGACTACAGATCCACACAAGCCATGGCTAGATGCTAGCACTTTAGATGTACACAATAAAACTTACAGGCAACTATCACAAATTCCAGCTTATGATGCTTACCACGGAGGCGAGGATGTGGCTGTTTATGCAACTGGTAGGAATCTACGATCGAAATTACAATGCTCGCCAGGATTTTTTTAAATTTCAAAAATACTAGGTCCGATGTCGCACTTGTTTCACGGAGTACATGAGCAAAGTTACGTTGCTCATGTCGTGGGACATGCCGCCTGCATGGGACCATATGCGTCTGTTTGTGACGTTCCTAAACCTGAACCTCAAAGCGCTGGAGTTTCAACTATTTCGTCTCACTTTACCATCTTACTCATGGCCTTTGCAGTAAGCACAACAATGTGCGGACAATAGACTTTCTCATTCAACCCATTATAAACACCCATGTTTGCATTGCCATCTAGAGTCTGGTTTGAATAAACACGAATTTTGCGTACCTGTGTCTTCGTTGTCTTCGACGCCAGGTAGTTCCATAAGTAGGTGACTCGCTACCGATGAATGTGCCTCCAGCTTGCCGTGGTAAAGTTGGTCCGATGCCCACTGCATGATATCACGGTGCATGCGGTATTGGGTGGTCAGCATTCGAACGCAGGACTTGCCGTCCTCTTTACGTTGTATGATGCGTTCCATGAGCGTAAGTCCAAGGCCTCTACGTGCAGCTTCCGGAGATATAATGGTAGGAGGAAGTTGAAAGTGATCACCAGCTAGTAAGACTCGTGGCGCTCGGGTCAATGCTAACCAACAGGCTGATTCCGTGGCCTAAAATTTGGAAAGACTATAAATAACATGTGTTGGAAATACAGATAAAAATAAACATTTTTCGAGACCAACCTGTGAACATTCGTCGATCACAACGTAATCAAAATGGTCCGGTAACAAATGCTTTAAAGGTCCTTCTTGCGTAGCACTAGTGAGCGTCGTCAGAATGACATTTGCATGTGAGAGGACTTCCTTGACTGCTTTCGTCTCACGTTCACGGAGTTCTTTCCGCAGATTTTTAATCTCGTTAAAAATAGGTCCTCGCCTGGATGCGTTCGACGTAGAAGGATTTTTAGTAGAAAGTATCGAACAATGCATTGGTAGATTATCATTACTTTTTGGTTTTCGGTATTTGTTTTAGTTGGGCATCAAGATCTCTGCGGACGTCGTTGACGATAGAACGGGCTTCACTATTAGAAAGAACGGCATCTAACGAACGATTCTGGACGGCTTCCTGCATCCTGGTTGGGTGTCCCAAACGGATGGCTTTTACAGACGAATTGGATACAAGTTTCTCCAGAATGTTGTCGACAGCCACATTGGACGGAGCGCAGGCAAGAACTCGATTTCCTGCTTTGACTGTTTGGAGAATGATTTCAACAACCGTCGTGGTTTTGCCTACATCGATATTTGAAGGTTGAGATAAGGGTTAGGCAACCTAATAACAGGATGGATCCAAAGAAACTATTGACCTGTCCCTGGAGGGCCATGTACAACTGCAAGTTCGCGTTGCTTCAGTGCGAATTCAACTGCCTCTTTTTGCGAATGGTCCAGGTTTTTATTGAACCAGACAAGATCATTGTTGTAACCTAAGAGGACCGGTGGTAAAGAGATATTTGCTGATGAGAACACCTGTTCACCAAACAGGGTATTCATAAGTGTTGCAGCAGGCCCTTGGTAATTTTTCAAGCTATTCAATCCCCTGTTGATGAGAACATTTAAATAAAATGCATGCACAGTACCACCTTAACTAAATGTTACAGTAAAGACCATACATTTTAAGCCTTCTATAGGTCACACTGTTTGCCAACTGCAACAGCTTGTAGCATTCATTGTCATTTAAGTCAATGTTTTCACAGTCACTATCAAGAGCAATTTCAATTGTGTTTGATTTAACACAACTGATGATCCCAGAACAAATTTGATCCTTTTCTAGTTGTGAAGCACTTGAATTCGAAAATATTCCAACAATGTCTCCTGTACAAAAAGGTGGAAGTAAAAATCAGGCAGCAAAAGCAGATTAGGGCAGAAAATATTACCAGAACTCATGTTAGATGATGGTAATTCTTTACCAACCAATTTGCTGCCAAATGTTATGATAGTTCTACCATACAAACCGGATCGCATGCCATGAACAACTAAATTTAAGATGCATACTCCTCTTTCTTGGAGTTGTTTGGCAGAAAAAGTTTCTTGCAATTTTCTACTTTCAGCTATTTCTGCATCCCTTTCAAGATTAAGCAATTCAAGCTGCTGAATTACAAAATCTTCGAGGCTTTTAAACTGCATTTTTAAGCAAAAATCACTTTAAGCTATTGATGTCCTTTCAATACTGATTTAACATGTGATGGGGTGTTTTGTTTTTGAGTAAGTAATAAAAAATATACAGTCAAACACTTGTGGGTTTTGTTTTAATCGGCAGACGACGAGGTAAACAATCGCCACCTAGCAACCGAAAATAAAACCACGATATAATAGAAGTACACAATTGTCCAAAAGTACCAACATGGTCTCCGTGGTGGACTCCGACCCTTCGGTGGGATCGCGTTCCAAGGGCGCATTTTAGCGTCAACCATTAGTTCAACTTTTTGAGTTCAACTTTTTTTCGACGTTGACGGTAAAATAGATATCAACGTTGCGGTTCAACTTTGCAGTTGAAAAGTATATGGGTTGACGAGAAAATGATAGTTGATGTGTTTTTTCCCGCCAGGTGGTGTGCACAATATAAATAATCCGCGCCTAATCCGCGCAAACTGTTTATTCCCATTTCCTATTGTTTACGTCACAATCAAAATCCGTGTAGTCCCAAAACACATTAACTGCAGTTTTTACAATAATTGTTCTACAATTCAGTAATAACCTGTTTGTTTAATAATTTTTAATACATTTAATCAATATATTAATATCCTTTGTAGTAAAACAGGTAAAATGACAGACAGAAGAACAATTTTTCTACTTCTGTCTCAATATGTCTTTAATGATATTGAATCAAGCACCGACGAGGAAGATGATTTGAATGATGAATGATTATTGGAACCTAATTAGTGTAAAAAGTTATGACATTACGATAATACATGAATTTATGTTTTAAAATTATACCAATAATTTTTTCAATGGAATCAAAGAACTTGGGTTTTTTTTTGGTGTCGGAGGCTGCACTTCCAGTTTGGAATTTTGATAGATAAGACCTGTATTCTTTACGCATGTTTTCCCACTTGGTCTTGCATGTATTCCCTTTGTCCTGTCCTCGAACAATGAAAACTTCCTCTAACCCATCTGCAATTTGTTTCCAAATTTGATTCTTACTTGTTTTGGAATCGTTTAGGGACTCCCAATTATCCTCTAATAAAGCTTTAGTAGTAGTTATGTAATAAATATAAATAGCATTTTGCATTATATGAAATGTTAAAACACTTACTTAAAAATAATTCTGTTGCCTCGCAATCAATTTTAACTTGGATTGCTGTCTTCTTGCCATTCCAGCATTCGTTCTTTGATAAATTGTTTAAATCCCCGTTTTCCACGTTATTTGCCATTTTATTTACTTCTCAATATTTCAAAATAATGGGAATCATGTCTATCTTACAAGAAAACAGAACTATAAGGGTGCGTTTTATCGTCAACTTTTTAGCTCAACCTAAACCTAAATTGAGCTCAATCGGTATTTTTTCGTTAACCAATTCGTCACGGTTGAGCTCGATTACCGTTTTATGGTTAACAAAAAGTTCAACCAAGGTTGTGCTCGACCAAATTTTGCGAGCTCAACCACAAAAGTTCAACCACAGTCCAGACTGCGGTTGAACTAAATTCAAGTTGGTTGACCCTCCCACTTTGTAATAATTCTTTATTTTTTTTAATATGGCAACCTTTGTTTGTTCACACAGTAGACAGCTTTGTTTAGATAGGGACGTGGGTCGTGGTACACGTATGTAAAAATTTTTCTATCACAATGCATACAAAGTGTGATGAAGGTGTTTTAAGGCAAAGAGTTAGAGCTGGGAGTTGTGTCAAGCGGCAAAAGACAGTGGAGGAATTGTTGCTATTCGAGCCTTCAAGTGATGAAGGCTCCGATTGTAGTAGTGTCCATGAAACTTCTACAAAAGTGGATGTGAACAAGGAAATTACTCCACCATTAGTCCAGCGAATTTGCTGGAATAATGTAAGAACAGCCTCTCAACTTAAAATCAACGCTGAAGCAACCAAAGTTTTCTTAAGTATTTATTTTAGACTATTTCTTAAGATTTTCTTATTGCTAACATTTCATTGTGGTACTACAGAGATCGTTGAACATTACTGGCCCAGACTTTGCGACAGCAAAACCAAAAATTCAGGTCTGTGGCAAGAGATTGCCATAAAGATGCTTGAGAACGGGTTCCAGATAAAAACACCTGATCCTGGAAAGTCTGCGCAACAGAAGTGGAATAACTTAAACAAAGAGTACAAAAAATTTGTGCTCGCAGCAAAAGGAACTGGAGGGGGAGAAGATGTTCTTGATTGCAAGCCCCCATTCTTTGATGAAATTGAAAAAATTCTTGGTTCGTATAATTTATTAGTCTTATGTTTATAACATTGTGTTCTTTACATGCATGCCACAATTACGTACTTAAATTGTTATGGTCGTAACAACCATTTTTTTAGGAAAGGGTAATGCAGCATATCCCGAATATATTGGTGATTCTTCGATTTAATTCTAATAATAATTTATGCTAAAAAACAGGGTTGTCATATGTATTTTTAATCACATGTAAACAGACATAAGAAATACATCAACTTTATAGTTGAACTACAGCTCAACGGTGCTCCAGACCACCGTTGACAAAGTTCAACTTTTTCAGTTCAACTTCAACTTTTCGTTGACGCCAAAATGCGTTTGTCAACTGAAGCCAGTAGAATTGTTTACGCGAAAACGACGGTTGACCAAAAAAGTTGAACTGAAGGTTGACGCCAAAATGCGCCCCAAGTTTTGCAACATGGGGTCGAATTCTGACTCTCTCAAAGTAACTTACTTTACTTTCAAACGGGCCAAAGTAGCCGTTTTTTACTTTTCTTTCGGCCTTTTTTTCAAAGTGGTATTCTCAAACAAATTCGTCAAAAATAAGTAGCCTACTTCACTTTCAAAACTCAAAAGTTGGTCCCTAACTTTCACGAAAGTTTGATTTTTGAAAGTGACCTCGCGAGGTCACTTTCGGTAAGTTGGTTTTCAAAGTTAGCTATTTTCACTGGAAAATCGCATGAAATTTGACAGCGGCAACACTGTATGTATACAATTTGTATTATTTGTGTGAAAAAATACGATAATTTGAGAACGGCACGGCTGTATGTGCAGAAAAAACTACGCGGTTTTGAATATTTGTAAACATGGCTCGTGAAAATGCCATAATAGACGATTTTTAGAAGATTTGGCTTATTTAAGTGATGAAGAGAACACTATATCAAGTGATGAAGAAGATAAAAGAGCTAGCAAAAAGAATCGGATGTGTAAATTGCTACCGTTTTATCAAACACGCAATGATATATTTGGGTACTTCTCTGAAGACAGAATTATGAAGACATTCAGATTCGACAGGGATAGTATCCAGTTTATACTGGGTAATTGGACTAATGCAAAGAATTCATATTGTGTGTTTAACTTGAGAAACAATTCTATAGGTCTTATTCAACATCTCCTGCCCAAGATGAAGATCAGGGACACAAGAAATCTAGAGCCGATTGATATGCTTTTGATTGCGTTGCAGTTTTATGCAACTTGCTCTTTCCAAACGGTTGTGGGAAATGTTCTGCGCTATAGCCAATCATCAGTATGTCGTTCCATTGCTCGTGTCTCTTTAGCTTTGTGTATGATTTCTAACAATCATATACAATTTCCAGCAACGCTTTTCCAGGTAATATACATACATATAATTAATGGTATTCAGTGCGTTTCTAATCTTAAACTCTATAATAATTAGGTAAAGAAGGATTTTCACGAAATCGCTCGCATGCCAGGGGTCGTTGGGTGTATTGATGGAACACACATCAGGATTGTCAGACCTAAGAATTGTTAATTTCTATTTCTCGACAATGGAATAAACATAATGTCACGATCCGTCTGTTCTCTAATGCTTTAGTTCTTTAGTTGAGCGCTAGATGGCTTCGCGGCGACCTCACTTTCCTCTTTAACCCTTTTTCCCCTAGCAGATTCTGTCTACTTGTTGCGTCGGTCGGTCGCATCTGTTCTCTCGTCAGAGTTTGCTCTTTTTGTCTGTATGTTGCTTGTGTGTTAGCGTGTGAGAGTGCGTGTGTTTAAGTTGGTTGTAGACCCATTAGGGGCATCATCGGCGTAGTGTTAGTGTAGAATAGTGTAGAGCCGATGGTGAAGACCACCGCCTTGTCCTGTGCCGTGTCGATTAGCCAGCATTGCGGTGCCTTTTGCAAGTGGTTTCTCAACAACGAGTGTGCTAATTTCATTGCCCGTGACAATAATAATATTTAGTTACCCGAGATGTATTCAAGATGAGATGAGAGTAGGACACATTGATAATCAAGAGAAGACTTCAGATAAATCAAAGTGAAGACGACAGAGGAAAAAACGTCGTAAGAAAGAGGTTAACACACAATGAGTGCATCGACGGTAAGACGACGATAACAATAATCTAGGTTACTTCATGAAGAGGTGGAGTAGGAGATTGGTTTGTGTGACACTAGATGTCGCAGAAACTCAACACACCTCCTCAAACCAAGCGATAGGTAAATAAGAATTAAAAAAGATTTAAAGAAAGGGAACAACGCCGATTCTAGCCCTGATGAAGTTAAATTGGGGAGTCGGAAGGGGCTTCGTGAAAATATCGGCAAGTTGATGTTGAGTGTCGATATACATTATTTCAATGAAGTGGGAAGCCTGTTTCTCTCTGATAAAATGAAACTTGACATCAATGTGCTTCGTTCGCTGATGATGAGCCGGATTATGGACTAGACTTATGGCGCTCTGATTATCGCATAAAATACGTATAGGGTCAGGTGGTAGTTGTCCGATCTGACTAAGAAGGCGTTGAATCCAAATGGCTTCCTGGGTGAAGGTTGTTGCATAGGTCCACAGACATCAGTATGCACAAGTTCTCCGATCTGCTTGGCTCGCTCGCGACCTTTCTTGAATGGTAGCCGGTGCATCTTCCCCAGGGCGCACCCCGAGCACACTTCGGTTGGGATTGAGTAATCATTCAGTCTTATGCCGTGCACCATGTCGCCGGATACCATCTTGACAATAGTCTTGTAGTTGGTGTGCGATAAACGTTGATGCCACACCGAGAGGGGTAACTTGTCGACTCTGGCGGTGCATGCGATGGTCTCGTTTCTGATGACGGGAATTGTTCTCATGTTGAGACGATATAGGTCCTTCCCACTGCGATTTCCTATCATTACAAGAATTCCATTTTTCGTAAATGACACCATCTGCTTCGTGAAATTAACGTCGATTCCACGGTCGGTGGTTGATTCTATAGATAATAAATTCGTACCAAGGCCTGGGACATGAAAAACGTCGTGAAGTGTAGCATTTTGCTGAATACCATTGATTTCCATAACTACACGAACATCCCCTTTTCCTCGTACAGTTAGTTTGACTCCACCGATTCCTTTAACAGTCCGGTGTGGTGAGATCGTGGAGTAGTTGTTCATACAGGAATGGTCGTAACACATGTGGTGACTTGCTCCGGAATCTGCGTACCAGGTTTCTTTTTCCATAGACATTGAGCTGGCGCCAAATGCCACACCATTTTGATCATCATCATCTTCATTTGATTTGTCCAAGGTCGCTGATTTAGCAAACTTAACTCTAGGCGATATCTTAGATTTGTTCCTCTCGTCACGTTTGCGTTTGTTGCAGTCGATTGCAGAGTGATCATAATTTCTGCAGTATTCGCATTGAATGTCTGGATGACCGGCTTCTGCATTAATGCGTCTGGTGCAAGTTGATTCTGAGTGGTTGCATTTTCCGCAATATTCACACTCTTCTCGCTTTCGTTTTCTGTCTGCATTTTCTGATGGTCTATACGGTTTGTAAACAGGTCTTCCTGACCTAGCTGTAAAAGCTTCTGCTGGTTGTACGACAGGATTTGATGGTGGAGTGGAGCTGCTGTTCCTGTGTTGTTCATTCATCAGTTTTGTGATGAGTTGCGGTATTGTCTTTTCAGTTTCAGGGAGATTATCCCATACTGTTGTGAAGTGTCTGAATGCGACTGGAAGTGTTGACACGATTTTAGTCATGATCTGGGATTCTGACATTAAACTTCCAAGATCTTCGAGTTGTTGGGCAATACCTTCAATGGCTGTGATGTGAGACATCATATTGTTTCCTTTGACATATTGGTAGTGAAAGAAACGGGCCTGCAGCACGTGAGTGTTTGCTGAGGCATTTTGTAGATACTGAGCTGCGAGTTTTGTCCAAATGGCAAATGCAGTTTTGCAGTTGACGAATGCTTGTTGTTCTTTGGGAGTGATGGTGGACATAAGGATCACTCTAGCGTCAGTGTCTTGTTTCTTCCATTTCTTGATCTCCTTTGAGTTTGAGATGCTCCCGGAAACCATGTGAGGTTCTGGTTCCTTAGATCTTCCCTCTACGATTTCGAGTAACTCATGTTGTTCGAGGATTAGCCAGCAATTGTATTTCCACAATTGAAAATTCGTGCCATTGAATTGTTCGATATGGCTCAGCTTAGATTTCTCAGACATGTCGGAAATTTGTTTAATCTGGGCCCATAACCTGTTAATTTCTATTTCTCGACAATGGAATAAACATAATAATATTTAGTTACCCGAGATGTATTCAAGATGAGATGAGAGTAGGACACATTGATAATCAAGAGAAGACTTCAGATAAATCAAAGTGAAGACGACAGAGGAAAAAACGTCGTAAGAAAGAGGTTAACACACAATGAGTGCATCGACGGTAAGACGACGATAACAATAATCTAGGTTACTTCATGAAAAGGTGGAGTAGGAGATTGGTTTGTGTGACACTAGATGTCGCAGAAACTCAACAAGAATCACGAAAAGGCCTATGTAAATCGTAAAAATTATCATTCGTTAAATGTACAGGTAAATAACTAATAATAGCACTGTCACATTGTAATCGTTTTCTGATTGCGTTTGTCTTTGGAATTTAGGCTATATGCGATGCAAATCATCGATTTCTTAGCGTCTGTGCGAATAAACCAGGATCTTGCCATGATTCATCTATTTTCAAAGGCAGCCTCGTTTATAAATGTTTCATTAATGGCGAATTTAAAGAGGGATTTTTGTTAGGTGACAGCGGGTATGCAAATACTAATTTTCTTATCACTCCTTATGCAGAGCCCGTCACACAGCCTGAAGTATTATTAACTCTAAATTCCGGGTAAAAAAGATGTAGTGTTACTCCTAATTATTTGATTTACAGATACGATTCAACAACTCACATAAGTCTACCAGATGTACAATCGAAAGGTCTTTCGGTCTCCTAAAGAAAAGATTTTACGTCTTACATAGTGAGATAAGGATGTCACCGACGAAAGCATCTTGGTAATACCGATCCCTCCTATACCTTTAAGTGATTATTTTTCAATAAAGTTTAATATATATGTCTCAGGATTACGGTAGCCTGTTGTCTTCTGCATAATATTGCAATCGATCGGAAAATGCCGCTAGACGAGGACAGCATAGAGTTAGACATCGATAATGTAGATAACACTGTATCCAACCACAAGAATCAAAACAAGTCCGATAATGATTTGCGGCAGTTGGGCGCTGCAAAAAGGAGACGCATAACGGAAAATGTTTTCTCTTTATAAAGGTGTAGGGTAAAGGTCTTTCACCCATATTATAATATTCGAAAGCAATGTTCTTTCAGCTGTGTATTGAATATTTTTGTCCTTTAATACACCTTTATTAAGAGAAAACATTTTCCGTTATGCGTCTGACTATTGAATTCTTGGTTGTTGCTCCGTTTTCATACCAGTGGGATTCTGATACCTGGAAAAGGAAAAACAAATGAGTGATGTCAGGGCCATAACATTAAAATATTGTGAAATAAGTTACCTGTTTGATCCGTAGAGGAGAGTGGGGGCAATTGAGACACAGGGCAATTGAAACAAAAATTGTTTCTCTCGCCGTATAAGAGGAATTTTCTTGAAAAAATTAGGGTTAATAGAATAAGGGGGTTTACAAGTTTAGAAAAATTTCCGAGTTTTTGTATTCAAAACTTTTTAAGATATCTCGAAAAAACTGTTTTTTGTTCTCCGTCTGTTAAATTTGCGTTTTAAATTTTTTTGTTTTAACCCCTAAAACGCTACGCTTTAGTAATAAAATTAGTTTCAGATGATTTGAAATTCATTTTTCTACAATTTAATGTCATTTAATTTTTCCCTGCATTCTTAAATAATTTTAAATAATTAAATGTAACGATGAACCTATCGCAGGGCAATTGAAACACTTTGTTTATATTCCCTGTCTGCGAGTAGTTGCATTTTTTTGCAAGTATTTGACGTAATTCATTTAAACAAATGTAAATCATCATGTTAACACAACTATAATACTTGTATAGAGTAGTAAAACATCCTAGGTTGCACGCTCTCAACAAATGCGAAAATCTCATTTGTGTCTAAGTTGGTCTGCTGCTGCTGCAGAGTCTTATGGAGAAACCCCCTTCTTCACGTTAAAAAATAAGTTTTCATAACTATTGTTAAGATTTTCCCCCATTTCTTCCTAGCAGTGGGTACCCTATTCCTTTTTTCATTTCTTAATTTTTTTTCTAGCCCCAGTTCTATCTGGTTTATTTTTATTTAACTATTGTTTGTGAATGGTTTGTTGCTCATCCCCTTGTAGCAGACGAATTTCTGGCAGCAAACAAAATTCTTCGGCTAAAAGAGACGAGCCACTTACAAACAATAATAAAATAAAAATAAACTAGATAGAACTGGGGCTAGAAAAAAAATGGGAAATGAAATTATGAATAGGGTACCCGCTGCTAGGAATAAAAGAGGGAAATCTAAATTATAGTTAAGAAAAAATAATTTCTAACGTGAAGAAGATTGTTTCTCCATAAGACGCTGCAGCCGCAGCAGACCAACTTGGACACAAATGAGATTTTGCGCATTCGTGGAGAACGCGCAACGCAGGATGTTTTACTGCTCTATTCGCTGTTTGGGATTTTAAAAAGGCATGTTGCTAAATGGTTTTTTTTTAAATTTAATTATTTAAATATTTTAAACTAAATTACGATCTACTTTAAGCATATTTTAAAAATCTGTAAATCGCATTGTACCTAATGGTAAAATTTGATCACACTAGCAGTTGTGGCTGCTGAGATATCGTGATTTTCATTTTATGTGGGTATAAAGAAGCTTCCTTATGGGAAAACCCACGTTGCAATTGCGTCGACACACCGTTTCAATTGCCCTGCTACCATGGCAATTTAAACACTCGAAGCGACATCAGTTTTTTACAATTTACCACTATTATAATTAATCTTTTCTCATAAAAAAAAATATCGTTTAGTAGCTGAGATAATAGGCTACAATTCTATATAATTTTTATATTAAATTTTTCAGTTTTTTTTTCAAGAAACACAAAAAACCAAAAAGTGTATCAATTGCCCCCACTCTCCCCTATGTTATTTTTTTTTATAATGCCACTATTATTTACCTTCTGTATCCAATAGTGTAATTTCCATCGTGGATGGAAAACACAGCTAACACACAAAATTCAAATCTAAAGCTTTGCATTAATTAACAGTTTAAGACATTATTCATGCTTTTTATTAAACCTAAACAAAATTTTTAAAATGACGAGATATTAAATATATTACTTAACAATTTAAAAACTATTCTTACACTACAAATTACTTAAATCTAAATTCTGTCTAATAAATTTATTACAAATAATTGAATTTAAAAAAAACAACTTTCTGCGGAAGCAATAATTATCACACTCATTTAAACAGATAGTCTGTTTGAAAATAGATATGGCCCAATAGAAATAAGTTTTTTAATCCTGCAAAACATGTTGCGAGGGAAAAAAGGGTATAACTTCACTCATAACAGTTGGGTGATCCACCGTAGTGTGTGTGTATTAATCCTCACAGGGCCTTCCGAGTTTACCGGGTACCCCACCCGGCTCTCAGCAGTTATCTGACACCCAGATGAATCTGAACCTAGCGGAATTTCTATTTCAACGGAAATGTTTCACATAGTCACGTGATTTTACTAATCATATCCATGCGTACTCCGCAGGGGGTACACATTCACGAATATCACAGTAATGGATGGGGGGCATTCTCACGGAAATGATCATCAACATTTCGGAATCCATCTCCAGACCTAGGCCATCTGGACGGTCTGCGACCTAGCCAGCACCATGACTCTCACTACGACACACATGCAACACGGTGGGCCCAACTGCTTGGTCAAGCCGGCTCCATGACTAGAATGTCTAATGAAAGGTACTTTGCGCTCAGATCACACATCCAGCCTTACCTTTCATTCTACATTCAGTCGCCTATTGTACCTAGTTGCCAAAATAATTTGGTGGTTTCAGGCGTCATATGGCAGGAAAATATTTGTAGTGTTTGGCAGAGCCTAATACTCGAATAAAGTGTATTTTGAAAATTATTTTTCTAGACAAAGTTGTAGAACCGATGAAAATACGTAAGCATGAATATTGAGAAATTATGTTCCAACGTTGTTTAAAGATATTCATCTATTTCCATTAAATAGCTTGCTTGAATCTCGGACATCATACAGTGATTACAGTGAATCAGTTCATAATAGTTGACCATGGTGAACCACTAAAAAGATACTATGTGAACAACTGTAGGGTTTACGGAATCAGAAATTGGCGAGTAATTAGAAAAAGGTTCAAAAGGAAATAGAAAAACGTAACAAATTATTTTGGTTATGGTTTTGGATTATGAGTTGTTGGATTATGGTTGTGCGCGACCATGTTGAAATAAATAGACCTGGTTATGCAGACGACGAAAATAATGTATCGCTTCCGCGCAACGATAGCTATTTTTCAACGAAAACTTTATAGATTCCAAATTCCATTCCACATTTTTTACATGATAATAAATAAAATATTTGCCTCCGTCAATATTAAAATGTGAGCACTATCACCTAACTAAGTTTTTCGAACGTTTAAGGCATGCATATCTAAATATTACATTGTTTTGAAAGATTGCGCGAACTGTCTTGTCGTCCGTTCTAGAGGTTCATTCAGTTTCAAAACAATGAATCGAGGAAAACGTGCTTAGTCGGTAGCAAAAAAACAAGGATGAAACGTTTACGATCTAAAGGGAAATCCTGTGTACAAACCGAAATTGTGGAAACAAAAAATTGCATGGTGGTAGACAATCACCATCATGAATTGAAATCAAAAGATGAAATAAGGAGTCTGAGGAAAAATCTAATCGATTGGTATGACAGTAACAAACGAAACCTTCAATGGCGAGATTTAGCTAAGCATAGGGATCCAAATATAAGAGGCTATTCAGGTATTCACTTTTATGTTGCAATTTTTTATAATATATTAAAACTATTTTTCTTGTTGAGGTGCACAGCTGATTTGCTTTTCTATTTAAATCTTGAAAATTATATTGCTTAGTCCAAGTTCTAGTAATAAAAATGTGTTAAAGACAGACATGAGATACTGAGTGCATCTAAAGTTCATCTCATATTGTTTTCCCTCTTTAAGTGTTAGCTTAGTTCAATTAGTATCTTTAATTGTTCATTATGGTTCCAAGGAAGTTTTGTAATATTGGTTTACTCAAAATTATTTCTTGGTGACCAATGATTTGATTCTGTAATAATTATCTAATGTTTACTTTTTCACCTAGTGTTAGTCTCAGAAATCATGCTGCAGCAAACTCAAGTAGCCACAGTCAAGTCTTACTACTCCAGGTGGATTGAGAAGTGGCCAGATTTTACGTCTCTTTCTCAAGCAACTTTGGAAGAAGTGAACACTCTCTGGTCAGGGTTAGGTTACTACTCTAGAGGAAGACGTCTCTATGAAGCAGCACGTAAAGTGGGTGATATTTTGGTGGAACTATTTACCATTACTAATGAATATATGGCATCACATGATTGTATACATATTACTAAATATATAGTATGTATATATTATAATATGAGTGTGCCTGTCATCGTTATCTGTATAGGTTGTTTTCGAAATGGATGGCAAGATGCCTCAAAAAGCTGAACAGTTGCAAAAGCGGTTACCTGGGGTTGGACCTTATACGGCTGCGGCCATTGGGTCAGTAAATATTAAAAAATTATCTAATAATTTATCGGAACAGTTTAAATTTACCAAAGGTCAATTGCTTTCAATGAACCAGTCGGTCTCGTTGACGGGAATGTGATTAGGGTAATTACAAGGTAATGAGACGTTTGCTATTGCTGTACTCCTAACTAATGTTACTATTTACAAAGCCTTTTGTGAAATATATTGTTTGATTCATCATACATTAGGTTGTGTTCAATTGGTGCAGACACTAGTAAAAAGGTATGTACCTTTTTTCAACTAAAAAAAAACACAAAATAGCGAGTCTTCTTTTATACATTAAATAATTAAATAATGTATTTTTAAAAAATTAAATGGAAGAACCAAAATTAAAAATCTGTGAAGAACCAAAGTAGTAGAACCTGTGAAGAACATATTTCAATAATTGCAGAGTGTGGTGGACGTCATATGGAAATTAGCCAATGAGTTGGTAGATCCGGAAAAACCAGGAGATTTCAATCAAGCGATTATGGAATTGGGTGCGACAGTATGTGCTCCAAAATCTCCTGCTTGCCAATCTTGTCCAGTCAGTTCATTATGTCGGGCCAACAGGAGAGCAACGCATTACAGCACAGGTTGCCCTACAGATATCGAAGACGGTAACAACATTTAGCAAACTCGCAGAAATGAATTTTAAAGTACTAATTTTGAACCTATTATTTCAGTTCCCGGTTGTTCATTGTGCCTGCCAATAGACCAGTCTTGGGTTGGGACGTAATATGAACATTTTATTTTATTTTATTTATTTATTTATTTTTGTCGTGTTTAGTTGTAACTGTTTGTGCAGTCTTGCACAGAATGAATTACGACAACCAATGTTTATTGTGTTTCAGAGATGGGGTAACCAATTATCCTCGGAAAGCAAAGAAATCTGCAGCCAAAATAGCCCGCAATATGGTCTTGATTGTTGAGCGTACAGCAAAGGAATCAGCTAGTAATGAGTATTTACTGTGGCAAAGACCAGTCAACGGTGAGACGGACACGACCATCTTTTAGTAACGTGACTCGACTGGAACAAATTGTTGCTTTTGTTTTGATACTGGCAGGTTTACTGGCAAACCTGTGGGAGTTTCCGAGTTTTCCCTCCCATCGGTGGAGCGATGACTTGAACGAGAGCAGCGAACTGACGAATGCATTGGACCAATCGAAAAGCTTGCTGACCGGTCGGGCCATCGAACGCTGCCAGTACGTGGCAGATGTTTATCACCAATTTTCTCACATAGACCAAACCTACGGTGTCTACCGTGTTGTGGTCAGTCCGTGTGAAGACGCTGATGACGATGTCTTAGCCTTGCCCGACCACTATCAAGGCTTCAGGTGGCTTAACGCCCGTCAGATTGCTGAAGCAGCGGTCTCTACCGCTATGAAAAAAGTTTTCCGCGCCTTCACCCAGAACGTGAATGGTAGTGGCAGCCGCTCTTCGTCGTCATCGTTGAAGCGGAAAACGAAATCAAAAGAAACCGGAACCGTCTCCAAAAAGCAGATGACGTTGCAGTCATTCTTCAAAAGCGATCAAACTCAATAGAAATCATTAAACTTGGAAATGAAAGGATAACAAGAACTGAAGGCGTAAAATGTGTATTAAGTAAAGAGGAGATGGATATTGGATGGGGAGCACAGGATACAATTTGAATTAATTGCTTGTGATGATCTCCACATGAAAGATTACAACACTGAAACAGATATCACAATAGCAAGTGGTGATAGTAACCAAGAGAATCGCGATTCACACACACATACTAAGCATGTTTTTTTTGTTTGTTTTTTTTATTGAACTTTTTCTTATTCGGTATTTTTTTTATTAGTATTATTTTTAAAGCGCGTACATACGCACCAAGCACATTGTATGCTTTTTCATTCTTAATTGCCCGAGATCACGCAGATACACAAGGATTTGTTCTTTTCTTTTTTTTTTTTTTTCTTCATTATTTTCGCTTGATGTTATTTTCGTTCAACATAGGGGGATAGATGGAGAGGATAACACAAAGAAAAGAAGAAGAAAAAAGAAAAAGCCGAAATAAGGAGGTCGACAAGACTCACGAGCGAATCTCCGGTACCGTCCCACCCATTGCCATTGATGAATTAGGAAAAATTCACGATCAGATTGTTTGTTTTTTTGTGTGACGAAGTCGACAAGGCGTGAATTTGAACCGGCGATGAAGGAGAGGTAGAAGAAGAGAAGGATAGATGATGAATTACTCTAGGAATTTTGCGAGTGAGCGATGACTTACAAAAAGAAAAAATATATATACCGCATGTATGATCAAATCGAAAATTGGGATCGAAAACGTAAGGGAGAGGCTTTCATTCCGGATCTCCTGAGCCGATTGGAATGGACGAAAAAATTTGAGAGAAGGCCCTGACATCATCAATTATAGATTGTTGTTTTTTTGTTTTGTTTTTTTGTTTTGTTTTTAAGTGGTACTGGGTTTCGCGACCATAATTTACGCTTTGTACAGGTCACCTCACCGATGATCGTCTTGCACCCTTAATCGACGACGCCTTTGCCTTCTTGATTATTATCGCATGGCAAATCCCTTTCGTAAAGAAAGAGAACTTTCTGTGGGAGTAGGTGCCGGGAGCAAGCGAAAGAGCAACAGGAAAAAAAATAAAATAATGAGCTTATACCAACCGATCGCGTTTACAGATGGATGTTGAAATACTAAAGAAAAACTCGTTCCCCTACTATGTCCAGTTGTTGATTGCATCGCGGATATTATAAAAATTTATTCTCGCAATGTTCTAAAGCTCTTGACGAATGAACTTGGAAGTTGGTCAGACACAGCAGAAACAAAGGAAATCATGTGAAATTCGACATGCGTAATGTACAGGAACAAATCAAATCCAACTCATTTGATGCTATTCATCAAGTGGAGCCGCGGGGGACCAAGTATACAGCACACATTTTTTATTTTATTACTTTTAGCAAACTAAAAAATGAATTTTCTCTTTTTAAAACGAAAGACCTCGTTTAAAATGTTTCGTTCACGGTCTGCCTAATTGCTGCAGTGAAGCGTGACCTACATCTCTAGATTTTGCCTCATTTCATCAACTGATACGCTTAACTCTGTGCAGCTGGCTTGGCGCACGATGCAACCAACTTCCAACCGGCAGCATAACTGTACAGTTTTGACTCTGGAATAATAGCGGGGGGAAAAAAATATGAAAATTTGAGGAGAGTTGAGAATAACACATAAAAATAGAAGAGAAAAGAGACGATGTCCAATCAATGCCAGTCGGCCAGACGGGAGAGCATGTCAGCTAAAAAGTGTAGAGAAGACGGCCGTGCCTGCTGTGATATTTCGTCAACTCGAATTAACAATTTGGGTTAAGTCTTTTAGAAATGAGAGGAGCCATGGAGGTGCGGCTCCTGACGTGCCTTTCTTTTAACGAAAACACCTACACACACAATTCGCAGAGTGAAGGTCCATCTGTGGGTGGCTGTCCCGTTTTGGCTGCAAAACATCTTTGCAACCGGGACGGGCTGGCATCGACACCAGATGGGGGCATACGGCTTATTCCATCTCAATCTTCTCTGACACAAGTGTTATGAAAAACGGCACTTTTTATTCCACAGGATGACGCCAAAATTTTCTATTTTCCATTCCGTTTTCTTTTTCTTTTCGTTATTTATTATTTATTTTTTTCCGTTTTCAGCCTCTTTCTCACTTCTTTTCTTCCTGCTGACTGCTGATTGCGCATAGAAAGCGTTGTAATAATCAGAATGGGATATGTGGGGCGAAAAGAAACGACGACAATTTATGCAACAATGACGTGTCGTCGTTTTATCGATCGTCAGACAAAGACTTCTGCATCCGATGGCTCCGAGCCTTGGCAACCTGAATCGTAGGAGCCCTGGCGCTTGTGGAACACCATTAGGAGGTCGTCGTGCTTGCTAGTCGACCGCTGTTTAGTCGACAGCTGTGGGTGTTTGGTCGACGAGCGGGAATAGAAGCTCGAATGCGGCGAGCGGGGTGTCTTGACACCTTTGACAATGGCTTTTGCATCGGCGCTGGACAATGACCAGGTCGGCGATCCCGAGGATGTTGAAGAGGACGACGATGACGACGAAGACGATGAATTGAAAGAGCAGCGGGAGAGCTGTGAGTTGCTCCGATTTCGTGATTTGGGTGGATACGACACTCGTTTTCGTGTTAGCGTCAGCTGCTGCGGAGCAACCGGTTTAGGGGTGGTAACTGTAACTGGGCAGATCTGACGGTCGGCTGACGATGTCCCAACTGCCTTTGCATTTTTTGGATCCGGATCGCTGTCATCGCCTTCGACTTCGACATCCTCTCCATCTGACAATGACGTCAGAGAAATCAGAGAGGTCAAAGAGGCACTTAGCATCGGTGAGAGTTGACCGCGTGAACGACTGCTCGATAAGGTCCGAGCCCGCCGCTGAAGAGACTGGCTGCGGAGTTGGTGGATGGACGTGTTGAGCGCCAGCAGTTGTCGGAATAGAGCGTCGTCTTGGTTCACCAAAGACACCTGTTCATTACAAAAACACGCCCAATCAATAAAGGCAAGAAATCAAACAAAGAATATTACAACCGATATTTTAAGTCATACTACAGCTGTTGAATGATTAATCGTCTATTTGAAATACCATAGATTTTTTTTTACCCCCCCCCCCCCTTTTTTTAATTTTTAGTTTATGACGTAATTAAAATTCACATCTTTTTTCAGTTATTTGATTCGGTCTACAAATCCGGTATGGGTTATCTGATGCATCGCAATGGTCAATAAAACTAGGTTTTTTAAAAAAATCAGACAAAGAAATGAATAATATAAATGCATTTCTCCTAACGATCTATTTGTGTGTTGTGTATTGCGTGTCTGTTTGCACAGAGTCGACATTTTGATTGGACTTTTTCGTGGAATTCAAAATTTTTTTTTTTCAAGACTCACGGTTTGCCAGAAATTGTTTCGGCGTTATGCGCTGGGCACGAAATTCATCCATGAGTCGATCCGTTCCAAAGATTTGGTGGTATGTGACAGCAGCGCATTTTTATTAAGATTGTTTTATTTATCTTTTTCTTCCCTTTTTTTTTTGTGGTCTCCTTTATTTTTGTGCTGCATAAATCTAAGGATTTATTCATAGAAACCCAACGGGTTTTCATCACGTCCCGACCTGGATCGGCAGCAAACAGGCTTCCGCCATCTGACGCATTGTTAGTTGCTCAAGTTAAATGTCTGTTGTGCTGCGGTGGTTCTGTTAATTTGTTACCGTCTGTTCTTGTCTAGCTGACAAATTTTACATTATTTTTAATTATGTGTAACCGCGCGTCGCGTTTCGCATTCGTCGGTAATCCTCTGCGTTTTTTGTGTGTGGTATTTTCTTTTTTTGTGTCTTTTTACTTGGGTTGACATCTTGATTTTGGGGAAAGCCACAAAAAAACTTAGCCAAGTTTGATGATAGCCATTCTTACACGTCCCTTTACATACGTATGTGTGTCTTATTCTTATGCCATTTGATGGCTACGTAGTTAGTCTTGGCTGTTTTCTCTTGCGTTCCGTTCATGCTGTCGCTGTCACATCGAATGGTACGCATTCCGTCACAACGTTTGGCGGAAGAAATTTTCCCCAAAAAGAGAAACCGATGGAAAGAACAGATTACGAGCAACGTTAACACACACCACCCTTTTTTTTTTTACTCATTCTAACCCTCGCTCTCCAATTTCTTGACTTAGTGATCACCCTGACTAGCGCACTACGTAAAGTGCCATTCTCATCGTTATTACGCATGCCAGATGATGAATGTCTAGCGCAATACACAAACCCAAAGGCGGATGATCCTTCGCTTTACATTTTCGTATTGGTAACGCTGGCGTTGTCAGTGCTGCATCGTACCTATACTTATCATACTGCAGCAGAGCTTTCTCGACAATGACAGCAAAACTGGCAATCAAACGTCAGAGAAGAGAAAACAAAAAGGAATAGAAACAGGAAATGGATCTATACTAATGTTGAAAGAATTTCAAAAAAGAAAGCATAAGAGAATCCCTAGATGTGAACGATGCGCTCACAAACGACAATTTTTGAAAGTTCAGAGGAAACAAACACTTTGATTTAAATACCAGCTTGGCGTAGCGCTTTCACTCGGACCGTGAGTTTCGTAGCACGGCCCCCCGATCGGGAGAACCGCCGCGCTGTGGGAGACTCAGAGAAATTGTGATGTATGCCAAATGGGCGACGGCGCACGGTAAATGCTACGACGTGCGCTATTCTTATGCCAGGGGAAGATCCCAAAACTGACACGCGAGCCAAAATAAAAGGCGATGGACGAAAAAAATAAAACAAAAACAAAAAAAAACGAATTGCTACGTGCTGCAATGTCGATCCAATCTTTTGCTTTACAAATTACAACCATAGTAGCGACCCAAATCGACTTAGGAATACCCACTAGTGCAGAGCTGGAAAATGCAACAAATACGTAGAAGATCAAATTCAATTTCTATGGAATTTTAGCTTTGAAATTTAAAGGTGGCCTATAATCCAATTATAGGACGTTAGACCAGGCCGCTAAAAATGTTTGTAATCCTTTCCAATCATTTTACTGTGATTGAAAGGAAAAACCATAGACGAAAACAAATATTTGTTGAAAAGAATAAATCTTTACTGAGTGGCTTCCTGGTTCTGATAAATGGGGACATGTCTGCTCTTTACGTCAACTGGTGATTGAAAACAAACTTCAACGAGCCAATGGACGATTAGGGTCTAAAGTCTTATTTAATATGGCGTGGGAAGCAGTAATCAATGGCGATGGGTTCACCCGAAAGAAAATGTAGAGGAAGCGAGATTAAAGATTAGGTTAGGACATAATCGTTACTGGCCCAAAGATGAAGGAAGTCAACGATAAAGATCGATCAAACTGCGACCAGGCGCTCTCAAAGGTATAGGTCAACGTCCCAAAGTCAGAACTTGCAGTTTGGTCATGACACTGGTTACATGCAAGTAAATCAGCGATGCTATAACCTTCAAGTTTTAATGTAGTTCTGATTTTTTAATGTCGAGCTTGAACATTCCAAGAACATATGGCTCATTACTGAGCGCTTCTAGCTTAGGACATTTTCCTTGATTTCGCCTTCCTGCCACGTTCTCCTCCCCTTTGGTGATGTATCGCAGGTGTGGTGTCCACTAATTAACGGGCAACGGGTTGTCAAGACTTTGAAAACAGGGAAGGTCAATTTTCGTTCGCAACGCTTCGCGAACGCGCGCCTATATTACCGATGACTGCGCCAAACGTGAAGAGTATCAACAACTGTGGTTTGCCTTCTCCGCATGCTTCACTAATCAACCGCCTTCTGTCGGACGTTTGTTAGGTCGTAATGAATTGTTTTTTAAGTATAAGAATCAGAGAGAGAGGTGAATGAAAGACGATCTAAAATATTCTTGACACAATTCGCATTCGCTAATATATTCAGATTTCGGATGGATGTATGAGATTGCTAACTCAAAGAATGTTGATTCCAACATTCTTGACTATCTGCAAACTCCTGTCGACTCCGCCACAATGTTGGGTAACCTAAACCAGCCATATTGCGGAGGTGGATGCTTCACGAGAAAGTGTTCTTTATTCGGGACAAAAGGTTGTCCCCTTCATTTTCTCACAGTGAAGAAGAGAAAGAATGAGGACGAAATTAAAAAAAGTATAAAGTAAAACCATTTGTGTAGAATAACTGTGACGATATTATGTCGGTATTATAAAACATTATTCCGAAAGCTGTGCGAATTGTTGAAGCGGAAAACTATATATTTCAAATGAATAAAAAAAGGCATAGAAATATGGTGAGTCTAGTCGTAGAAAGCTGCCTCTATAGTTCTTTTCTTATTTTGATTTAATTTTTTGTACTTTTTGTATTTGTATTCCCGCTGTAATTGCGATTCGAGGAACGGTACACTATCCGTTGGGGTTCTTCCCAAACCGCGATTAGCAACGTGGCGCAAGAGGAGCAAGTAATGCATCCAACATCGTCCAACACTAACTCACGGTATATAGATGGTAACTGGTGTCATTTGAATCATTGTGTACAGTTGTATGGTGGCTAGCTGAAGCGTGATGCCAACTATCGGTTCGAAGAAAACGAATAACGTTGTATTCGACACTTCAGCTCCGGTGGAACAAGTCACGCCGGGCGGAAGAGTGTTGTATAGTGCGGGAGAAGGCGAAACGGTCGTAAAAAAAAAAAAAGGAAGGGGAATAAAATGACGGAAGAAATTCAGAGAATTAAGAGGAGGAAGTATTAAAAAAACCGCAAGGATGCGGACCAAAGCGGCGGTTGCTTGTTGCAAAAGTCGGGAGTGTGAAAATGTTCAGCCCATTGGCCGATTGTCAATAATCCCCCGTTCTTTTCGTAACGTGTCTATTCTTCAAGACGGCAGACGCTCTTTTCTTGAAGCCAGCCGATCGAAATGTAACTGGATAGATCATTGTACTTTTTTGTTTTCCCCCTTTCTTTCTTTCTTTTGTGGATTGTTTCCTTTCTCTGTTCAATCGATGGCCTATCTAAGCAGAATGCGTAATTGTCTTGCACCGTTCGATGTGAGCAACTGTTCAGAGCTGTGACGTAACGGTAACTCGTCATCACTGAAATTTCATTTCGTTATCATTATGTTGGTTTATGGAGGTTTTACGCTAGAGTAGCCAAATAATTTAGGTACGTAATAAAAGCAGCACACAAAAAAAAACACGAAATGATGGGCACAGTGCTTCAATCATGTTGAAGACGGATGACTAAGACTATTCTTCATTTTATTATTATTATTACAGGTCCTATTACATGCACAGGATTTAAAAAAAAAATGGTTTCATGATCCTTTTTTTTTTAATTTGAACGCCAAGTAAACATGATTGCTGAACAGCTGCAACATTTCACCACTTTCTTTTCACCGAATTTGGTAGGGATTTTTCAGCCGTAAAAACTTCAAAATGTAACGAAGGAAAGCGGAAAAAAGCGCTAACTTAAAGTACCGCTTTTGTGTTCCATTCTACTTTTTTTTCCCCTTGTTTTTGATGTGTTAGCAATTGCACGACATGCACAATTGTAGGGGTGTCAGTTTTTAATTATTATTTTTTTTTATATATTTCAAACTGGATTTGGATGCGTACATTTCCCCCGTTAGAGCATCTTCAGTCCCGACCCGATAAACTAAAGCAAGGAAACAGCCGTGACTGATTATGGGGGGAATGGAAATCAAACGAGCACTTAGCGTAAAACCTAGTCCCGAAAATTCCAAGTTTGGTACTCACGATCCAACTACATGGACGACCACGACTTTTATTTTTGAATGACAATTGATCGACCGTTAGAAAGTGGCCGGGACACGCAACTGTCTCGGATTAAATTTGAAAAAAAAACAAAAAACGAAATGAATTTGATAGGCGAAAAGTGAATTTAAATTACACAACGATGAGCAACGTGCAAAACAGTGAACAAAGACAAAATATTTAAAAAAAACGAAATTTCGATGGAAAAATCCTGTTAATAACGAGATGAACTAGTCACTGGGAGTGAGACACGACAGGCACCGTATCACAAAAAAGCAACACCCACATAACCCAAGTGTTATGTCTGCGTGTGTTTATGTTAGGAGAGAGAGAACACAAAAATGGATGTGATGGGAGCCAGGGAGGAGTGAAGAATATTTTTAAAAGATGCTTATTTCCATGAGAACATGCAGCATCAGTTTGTTAGTTTTTAGCCGTTCGTGTTCATTAGCTTACGAATGGTGTATCCCAGTGAAAGTAGGGGGGAAAAAATCGTGAAGACGGTGTTGAACATGACAGCGAACACCCCTCAAATCGAAGTATCTATGTATATATTCTCTAATAGCTGTAACCAAAACTCTTTTGCCTCGTCTCCGTCTTTCTCGTTGTGTCAAAAGCTAGGCATCAATTGGCTTTTTCGTGCTTTGTAACGTTTCCCCCCTTTTTTTCTCGTCTTTCTCGAAATCTCTTTTTATCGCCTCTGTTGTGAACAAAAGATCAATTTCTGTATATACTTTGCATCCATTATGGTGGAGAGAGTTCTAATCGAGCAAGGTGTCTCTCACAATGGGCAATAGAGATCGACCCTGAATTAAAAGGGTGGAAGAAAGGGGAGTTTCATCGTATACACAGCAGAGTGCACGTAGTTTAGTACTCTTTCTTCGTTTAGTTGTTGGGACGTAAATCAAAAGGGAGTTGTTTTGTCTGATACAAGTTATGAAATCGTTTTCTTTCCTTTTTGGGGTCGTTACGACAATCCAGCGACAGGAAGGAACAAAATACAAAACGAAAGGGAAAGTTGGTTCGTCGCGACGTGCTCCCAATTGGGTCCAACAATCGTCGATTTAGTTTTGTTCAAAACTACGTTCACGTCTCTTAAATTTAGTTGTACTGACATTCTTTAGCGAGTCCCATATCAAAGCAAACATATAGTTGTGCTATTCTCGTAATGGTGGTGGGGAAATTTAGCCAAACTGATGGCCATTTTTCGGAAATTGTAAAGTCATAGAATACATTTGAAAAGTATAGGTTCCATAGCTATACTATGTAAATGATTTACGTGTGCGCTATTTTTGTTTTTTTTTCTTGTAATGCATAAACTAGTTACGTTTGAAACAAAGAAATTTGGTTTTAGGTCGAACATTGGCGTTTTTCCATAATTGCTGTCGTGTCGCCATTATTCAAATGAACAGCGCCCATATATGTCTATAAATGAAGCAATGCCATGATTCGATAATAAACACCGTGCGGAGACATAAAAACAAAACAAACGAAGAAAAAGACTTTCACTGAAACGAGAGTCATCGTGTCGAAAATGTCCTTATACTCTTCAACATGGTCGTCAAAGAAATTGCATAGCGTTACACACACACACGCTTTTTGGACTTTCTTACGTGTTGCCCTTTGGCATCTCACGCTTTTAAACAATAGGCTTCAGTCACAAACACACTACTATACTGTACGATGGGAAAACTATAACCAGCAATAATGAGGAATGGCCACGTCTTGGCCATCGCCTCCTGACGTCAGATAGTCATCTGGCCGAGCCTCTGGTCAGAGCGATATCGTCGGGAGCGGACGGATGTCCCGAGATCGGCGCCGCGGTGAAAGCTATATGTTCACTAATGTGTCTTCTCTAAAGTTATGAGAGTCGCCACAGATAGTTATCGTTGCCACTTTTCCCCGTGTGCATTTTTGTCGTGCTTTGTGCTCTTTGTTGGCTGATGGGCTTTATAACTTTCCCTCTTTGCTTGACGGATCTCCTGTCGGCTCGCGACCGATCCCCGTATTTCGGCTGATTTTCATGGTTGCGTCTAACAATTGGACGAGGAAAAATAAGAAAAGCAAACGGAACAGAGACAACAACAACAAATTATCGTCAGATTTCCTCTCATAAAAGGTGAACTTTGACTAATGTGATTCTTTTTGTTTGATGCCCTGTGTCAACATGTTCCTGTGTTTCTTTTTCGTCAACGTTTTCACCGCAGGGCGTTCGCTTCCAAACAAAACGAAATCAAATATAGGGAAAAGAGAAGAACTGGTGGCGGATACGACAGTGAAAACACACAAAAAAACGGGGCAACCAGGAAATTGTTTATGGTTTAACTGTATCTATACACCCACAGGGAAATTTTCTGTAGGGGGTGTACACACAATAGTGTACACATAAAACAAACACGACTCGGAAGTTGATTTCTCGCTTCCATCCATCTTTGCTGTTTCTTCATCCATCGTTCTACTTACGTACGTGCAGTTACTCTTTACGCGGCTATTTTTGTACTTATTTGATTTCACTTTTAAAAAACTGTCTTTTCTTTCCATTTTTTTGTATTGTTTCCCCTTACGATCACATGTGTGGCCCCCCGCACAGTGTCGGGAATATGGCATCTATTACTTATGGTGCAATCATGATGACTTGACGGAAGAACACGAGACAATAAAAAAAAAGGTCTCTGGAAATCTATGATTTAATGTAAAACAAAGAAAAAAGAAAACAAAAAATGGATACAAAAAATTTTGCATAATGAGGGGGGGGGGAATTAAAAGGCGTTGCATACAAATTCTATGATGTTATTTATCGAACCCAATCAAGGTGGCGCAGACAATAGTTTTTTTGTTTTGTTTTTTATTATATTTTATTTCGCCTTGATTGCGACATCGGTACCATTAGCTAAAAACGCTAAGCTGAGCTCGAAAATATTCACGTTTGACAGGTTTTTTTATTTTACCTGTCAACTCCACCCAGGTGTTCAATCAGTTCTTTGGGAACACGCAACTTGTAATAACACTCACCATCATCATCTCCTGATGGCTCGGTCAAAGTTCTTGTCGTCTATAGGGAATCTATCCCCCCCCCTCTATTTTTTTATGTGGGTGTGTGTGTTGGCGTGTTTTCGATCATCATCGAAGGTTATACACTTGCGCAACATATTGAGATAAGCAACAAAGTTGGCAATAATAGGAGAACAAAAAATATACGTTTTTACTTGGTATGCATCGTGATGCGGGAGAAGGAACGATTGCTGTCGAGTTAAGAACATAAGTAGGGATTGGAGCGCTCGAGATGCTTCGTGACACTTAAGAGCTCCGTCGTCAAGGTAAAAACTGATGAATGCGCTCGTGAGACTTGTGTAGATTTCAGGTAGAAAAAAAAAAAGGCGACAACCCCCCGCATACATAGAGAGCAAAAAAAAAAAATAATAATAATAATAAACCGGCTGTGTGTGAGGACCGGTTATTTCCCACAAGAAGGCACATCTAGAATTTAGAAAAAAAAAATGAAGAATGAGAAAAAGAGAGAAACGTATATGTACACACGACGAGTCGTGTTCAGGGAGCGCGAAGCAGCAAGAATAACAGAGAGCGTCCTTGCCCCACTCTTGGCCGCGTTCCCGTTCAACAGAGCTATCATCTGGGTCGGTCGTATCAGGGGCCATTCGTTGGGTTCACGATTTTTTATTTATTTATTTTTTTTTATTTAGTTTTTTTGTTGTTACCCGGCTCTCAGCTGTTATCCCTCCAGCAGCAACCGTCACCTAATTCTTGGTGAATTTGTTTTATGCAGCTCTATTTTTGTATAGACATACATAATTATCGATATTTTGGCTTTTTTTTTTTTCTTTACTTTTCTTTTTTTCGACTTTGTTCCAGTGGCACATCAACAGGATACGGAACGGATAGAGGTTGAACCGATTGAGAAGGTATAGACTTCCAGCTGGGTTTGATGGCCGTTGGGCGTGATGACTGAACGTTTTTACGAGGCACAGTTTGACAGGGCACTGCAAAGCCATTACGACCGTCGGGTAGTCAACGGGGCAACAGAAGTGAATTCAAAGTTTTGGCACAACCAGTTGTTGTGAATTTATCTATTTTTTTTTTTTTTTTTTTATTTTTCGCGCTTTTTGCTCTTATTCATTCCATCACTCGTGCTGGGGTATATAGACAGCGTGTCCCGATTGCTGTGTAACACAGACACGGTCTATTACAGTACTGTGTTCTCTGTGCTTGATTTGTCATTTGTATTAGTTCCACCGCATGGCTATCGTTGTAAAAAATAAAATAAAATAGGAACAATCCATCCGTTCCGAACCCATTTCATCGTGTAGCTAATCAGTCGATATAGCCGTTTGAACGAGCCATGAGAACCTCTAAATGTCGATTGTTTTTCTAATACTTTTTCTTTTTCAACTCTCTTCTTTTAAGGTTTACATGCCAAAACAACAAACAACATAACAATGCAATAAAAATAAGCGAACAAACAAGCTAATGTTTGGGGCTCTTCAAATTGTTATTCATGATTTAAATGCGCGATTTAATGGCAATCGCTGCAGGAATAACGCAGAGATATTCAACAGACACACGCATATCTTGAATCTCAGCAATCTCGGTCGACAGTTGCCCCATTTTTGATTTCTTTCTTTGCCGAACGTCTCTAGTCTCATCCCACTGGCAAGTTTGAGAATCGTATAGAGTCTGGTCGTTAAAAACCGGGACATGGGAGATGACTCGTTAAGTCGTTAGCCAAAAGAAGCAGAAAATAGGAGAAGGGCCCTTCCAGTCGCTGTTGTAGCAATAGACGGGGGGAAAGAAAGAAAAGAAACGGATTGATTGCACTATTGTATGCAAGACTTTTGCGGTGAAAGAGAGAGACAGATGGATAGACGGATATTAGATAGATAGGAATAGAGAGATCATTGCCTTGCCATGGTGACCCCTAACATCTAAAACCCACTCATCATGCTGTACGCGAAAATTTCCGTTGTGTTTGTACACACGTTCTCTCCATTGTGTAAGTCTCTTTATTTTATTCTTTCCTTCCCGCATACGAAGAGGCACGTTGTTGAAGTACGTAGAATAAAAAAAAAAATAAAAATAAAAAAATTTGAAAGCAGCACAAGACATCCAAAAAGGTCAAGGAAGAATGAAAAAATGCATGAAAGTCGGCCTTATTATTTTTGTCAACGCGGTGATGTAGTGGGGTACATTGTTTACCGCCATGGTTCTAGTAGACGCCCCCCACTTTTGACTTGTTGATTTAATTCTTCACGCGTTCCACCTCGGCTGAACGAAAAGTGGGACTGTGTTGGGCAACATAAAGTCTGAAAAATAAACGGTTTCATTCTATTGGTCGAGCCGATATTTCGGCAGTACAAAACTATCAAGACAATAGAAAACAAAAACAAAACAAAACAAAAATGGTGCCCTTATCAACAGAGTCGACCAACGACTACGTGATTGCCGCACATTCTATGCCGGTCGTTGCAAATGTGAATCGTTTCGTACCGCGCAAACAAAACTGTAATATACCGAAGGGCTACGAGCGTGTCTGAACTAAATGTCTGGCTAAAACCATTCAGAGAACAAAAGAAAAATAACAGAAGAAAAGAGTTTCTATACAGATAAAAAGGCATCCGACTCTATAATGAGCACCGCATGTTGATGATTGTGCTATGTTTTTGCGCTACGGTAGCCAAGGTCGTTAAGAGAGAGTGCGTGTTACTGGTTACCGGGACGCGTGACTGATGACTGAAAATGCGGTACACTAACCCGAATGCTGGAACATGCGCATCCCACCCCCTTCCATCGCCCAAAGATAAATGCGAAGAAAAAAAAAAAAAAACAAAACCAAAAAAGTTACTTTGGAACTCAGCGCAGCCTCAAATGAGACAGACTATGGCAAGTTGTGGTTTGAACATTCCAAAGCCTCGTTTAGAATGCTATTTTTTTTTTTTCTTTCGAAAGAGAAAAATGTGCATCTGTAGGATCAAGAGAGCGGATGTCTATTTCGCACGGATATTTGCCATTGCAATGGGAAACAACAAGAAATGTAGATACGGTCTACTTTTATTGAGCGAGAGATGACACTGGATCGAGCTAGAATGTCTTGTTTTTCTATTGTGTTTGCAAATGTTTCTAGAAATAAACAAGAAATTGAAATCAGTACAATGCCTTCCTTTTTCAAAAACAAAACAAAAAAAATGCCAACCGTCGTGACAATCGTCTACTTGTATGCCGTGACTGACCTTTATTTAACTACTGGGACTTGTATAGTTTGTTTGTTTTTTCTTCGTACTCATTAAACTAAAAATAATATAGCAGCTACATATTATATTTGACCCAATAAATCAGTTCTGGTTTCAATTTTTACGAGACCCTGATATCATTTCTCTTGTCAATGAAAGACGAATAACTGGGACGGTTAATCGGGTCTGTGGGCTTCGGTTTGAAATCGTTCGTACAGCAAGTCCCCTGGCTCCCTTCCTCAGGGTTGGAGAGAAAATTTCTCTTCAAATGATGACACAAAATGAAAAGAATGACGGATGTCGATGGGCTAGAACCGATCGAGTGGCTTAACCGCATTGAAAATTGAGAGTCAGACAATTTATTCTGATGTTTCTTATCTGTTTTTCGTTATTTTTGGAAGGACTACTATGTATTTCTAGAAATGGGGAATAATAGTTTAGCTACCGCATTGCCTTTATATGTAGATGTTGTATAATACATTTTCGCTGTTGTCTCAGTAGGTCACGCTAATGCCCGACATACGAAGTACTGGTATTGTATACTTTCTCCTTACCAAACAAATATTACCCCGCCCTTAAATTCGTCTTGTCCAAATGGAGTATCAAACAAGAAAGAAAGCCTTAAAAAGAAAGGGTTTGGTTTCAATATAGTTTTTTTTTAAAGATCAAAGACGAGCCGAAACGACTTGGACTCTTTGAAATGACAGACATGACACACACACACACACAAAACAAAAAGAATTAAAAACATTAAAAAATATTGAAATATAAAATAACACTGGATAAGAATTCAGGCCAGTCTGTCGGTATTCCAGACTTTGTCACTATATTACACGCAGTGAATCCAAAAATATGGAAAGCAGGGTGCTTGTTGTATATAGTGACTGTAACACGTCTTTATATACCAACGGCTGTTCAACTGGTTTTGAATCTGTCTGCGGGACCGGTCACCATAGTTAGAATGCGCTGTGTGACGTTTCTTTAACAAGGCAACGACAAGCAACTCCGACCATAGATATTTAAAAAATATTTTATAATGAAAGCTATACGCTCCTTTTTTTACTATACGTTTCCTGTAAAACTTCTTTTTTCTTTTTTTTTAATTTGAGATGATTTTTTTTTGCTGGTTCATCCTCTTCAAATTACGGATGTGTGAAAGACTTGAAATTCAAGTGAAAAACAAACGGGACAAACAGGATACCGACTACAAAAACTGCGATTTCTTTTCGTTCGAAACGGCCGACTAATCTATATGCACACATTTACAGCCTGTTACTTTGTAGAAGTAAGGAAAACTATTCCCTCACTCTTGACGTATTACTTGAACGCTTCATTTTTGCTATTCACCAAAACGCAAGTTTTGATTTTTGATTTTATTCTTTCCCCCGTTTTTCATTTTGAAATGTCCTCCATTTGCATAGGGCGTAGGAAGGGGACGCAACCCACGACGTGGCGAGGCTGCCACTAGAATTTATTTCTGGTGCACGACCCGCAAAAACAGCAAGGTAAATTGAAAATTGTTTTTTTCCAAGAGAAGAAACGGGGACGCAACGATGGAACCAACTATTTAGCACCTTTCTTCAACGATTACGTCAGGCCCTTGCTCCCTCCTGCTGTTTGCACAGACGTCCTCGAGAAGAAGAAAAAAAAATAGTCTGCCCTTATGGTCTCCTTATGTTTACACAGCCATTCTGTCGTGTCCATAGACGGCGTTGTCGGTTACATACGGGTATGCAATGTAGCACGGCAATCTGAGATGCGTCTTTCAGTTGTTTGTTTTTTTACCCTTTTTCTCGGCACGAGAGCAATGAGGTGTGGCTCCCATTTGCATGTGTGCCTTACGCTTGGCGTTTGTTTATTCATCACCCATTTATATTTTTTTTTTGGGGGCTTTTGTTTTGTTTAGGAATACGGGCTCATCTTTCCGTTGCGAAAGCCAAGTGGGGCGGTCTTTTTCGAGACGCAACTCGGCACACAGCAATTTTTTTCAAAAACATTTAGACGTCGGTTGTCTGACGACAATTAGATATGCAGATGCGTGGCACCAACAATGCACTTGCTTTTCTCTCTCGTTGCATCAAGTCTTCGCTTTCACGCTGCTGTGTGTTAGATTTAGTCAATGCTGCGTTCCCATTCTTAGGACTTTTTTTTTTTTTGTTTAGTTTTTTTCTTATTTTTCTGGCTGCAAACGAGCGGAACTCGTGAGAATAAACGAGTTGCGAGGTTCTTGACTCTCTGCTTCACTTGTGATGTTATACAACAGTGCGTGTGGACTAAGAGTTGCCGTCTGAGTTGCATTCGTTGTATTTCTGATGGTTAAACACATTTGCTCCTCACAGTTCTCTTTTCAGAGCTAGTTTGCATATATGGCAAGGAACAATTTTTTTTTATTTATTTAAAAAAAAAAAAAGGATGAGGAATAAGTAAAGTAAATATAATATTTGTGCATAGGGTGGTCGCTTGGATTTGAAAGCATCACTCCGTGTCTAATTGTATTCACCTTCTTTGGTTTCGTTTATTTTCTTTTTTTCCTTTTTCTCTCGGAGTTTCCTCATTTTTTTTTTTTTTTTTAGCGACTGAAATTTCCCGACCATACGTGGCCGTCGGGCGTCCCGGACGCGTGACCAAGGTAGCCCTAGGCGCTTTCGTTTTTTTTTTCCCCTTCCCAAACGGAGTAACGGGATAAATTCCGGCTGTGAGGTTGTGCATCAAGTTTATTCTTTATTATTCTCTCATTTTTGTATTTTAATTATTTCTCTTTTTGAATCTTTCATTCACAGTTGTTATTTTTTTTTTATTTAGGGGAGGCGGTAGAGAGGGGGAATCTATTGATTGGATTTTACGGATGAATCTGGCGAAGAGTTTCCAGCCGCAAAAAAACGATATTGCACGCGGTGCTCATTGAGCTATATAAAAAGCAATGGGCAAGCCACAAGTGCATAGAGCACGCTTCATTAGCTATAGTTGTGCTGCTGTTTTGGTTGTTGTTGTTGTTGTTGTTTGATTTTTCATTTTGGCTCCCTCTCTCTTTCTCTTCCGTTTCCCTTCAGTTCTCCCATCATTAACAGCGCGATGGATACCGTACAGATTTACGCAGGTTTCTACGATTCTCTACGGTACTACAACCGCGTTCATGCAAAGAGTATTGAACCGAAAATGTTTTGTTTTTCTTGACTGCCACGTCTCTTTGTTTTGTTGGTGATTTTTTTTTGTGTGTGTTTTTGACAATCCGACTGCAAGCGGAGGAGAAAGTGTGTCCGGATATCTCGGAATCTATCACCGCCATTATTGTCCTATTGTTGTTTGTTTCAAATCCAAAAGGGAACTGTCAATATCAGAGATTTGGAAAAATAGAAAAGGAACATTCACGAAGTTAGGGTCGTTAATCACTTTCTTTCGAGCAGACGGCAATGGCGCATTCCGTTTTCCAAGTGAAACAAACAGCTATTGACTTGACTATTATCGTTTTGGTTTCCGCCATCTCCCATCGTCAGCTTTTTTATTATTTTTGTTCCCCTTGATTTTTCTTACCCGCCGTGCACATAAGGTACACGCGTAAATAATACAAGTAGATGACTCCTTATGGCTCCATTGTTTGACGAAGCGTGTAGCTTTTCGTCGGACCCAATTCGACTCGGCCAATTAATCACGAAACGAAAGCCTCTAACCCTCCACTTTGTATATAAAGACACACACACACAAAAAGTGCAGGCTCAGTGGTTCAACAAATGTTACAACGATGTTAACCAGTTCTCGTCCTTGGTGCAAAAGGGTTGTTTCAAGAGGAGGACGGGGTGGGGTGGGGTGGGGAGGGATTCTGTTTCATTAAATGTTGCGTATTTTTCTCCGTGGTCTCGAAGCCGTTTGTGAGGTACGCATACGAGCATCGTCGATTTACCATTCTATTTCATAGACGAGGAAGAAAGGAATTTCACACACGTAAAGTGTATAAACAATTTCCCATAAATCTCCTCGTTGAAGTGTGTGTGTGTGTGTGTGGGGAGGGGTAATGAATTCCGTAGCTTTGTCGTTTAAAAGCTCGTAATGTGCGCTTATAGTTTACACAGAATATATTCGCTAAAGCAATTCCGATTTTTAATTTTTTTAATTAGTCGGTTCCCAAACCCATAGGGGTCAAAAGCCGCGACGAATTAGAACACATTCAAACGGAACAGCGTAATAATAATATGAAAATAAAATATATATAAAAAATAATAATAATAATCTAAAGAAAAAGGAAAAGGAAAAATAATAATCATAAATAAAACAAAAGATGCGGCATCTTTAATCCGTTAGCGGATGAGTATATAAGTTTTATACATAGATGCACTTGGGCTCGCATGGCCCAGGTCGACCGACGAGGATAGAACGACCTTTCTTTCGACATTGGGAAACAAGATAAGGCAATGCAATTCACAAACGATCGGCAATAATCGTTCCATTTTTATTTGATTATTTTTTCTCAGTCAGGTTCTCCCCTTTTTTTTTCTTTTTCTTTCTTGTTTCTCATTCTCTCGGAGCAAATGCCTCGGAATGATATAACTGGTTGGATTCAACCTCGACGATAATTATTTATTTTGATATGTTTTTATACGTGAAGAAGATGATGCACAAGGAATCTCCTTCAATTCCTACCATATTGCCTGAAGGTGAACGCCAACAAATGTTTTGCCAGCCATAAAAAAGCGGACGGTAGAGCGTCCAAACAAGACGACGCCAACAAGAAGAAGAAAAAAATCACAGACATTCTTTTGCAGTCTGTATGCTCGTAGAACGAAGCACATCCAGTGATTTTCTTGGTCATCTTCCTTTTATGAGCATCACAACATTACGGCCCCCGCCAACACAATCGAACAGCGAAACTGTGCAGTTCATAACCACACACAATCACAAAAAAAAGAAGCAAAATGGGATGGAAAAATGCGGAAGAACTCGAGAAAAAAAAAACGAAGAAAAATGAAAGAAGAAAAACAAGTTAATAAAGAAATAGATAAAAGGATTATATCTGCTGGCGCATGTTCGTGCAAAATCAAATCATTCAGCGGACGAGAGCCACAGCGAATTTCTTACTCTCGCAGGACGTCCGCGCAGCGAAGGGATCGTTCAACCTTCCCTATTATCTCTCTCTCTCTCTTTCAGAAAAAAACTTGTCTCGACATCGAGTCTCCTACTAATCGATTTGAAGGTCTCCCTATTTTCTTCTCTTCACTAACGGAATCACACGCACAAAAGAACCATCGAACATGCAGCCAATGACATCCGTGCACAGGCTTAAAGCCGTAAAGGGTTTAGGTCCGCGTTTTGCAATTTTTCGAAGAGGCCTTTCTATTGATTTCGTATTAGAAAATGTTTGTTTCTAGGTTTCCTACAATGCCTTGAAAATATTCCAAAACGGAACACCGAAGAACGCTGTGATCCTTTTATTTACTAACATCCTGTTTGGATTTTTGGCCAAAAAAATAAAAAGGTCATTTGCACTGCGCGAAAATGAGTCCGATGACAAAGGGACAAAAAACAAAACAAGAACGAATAACGGATAAGGAAATGGGACTTACGATTTCCATGCGCAGGTGCTCCATCTTGGCGTTGAGTCCGGGGACTGGAGATTTGGCAGCTGAATCAGCAGCCGAATTGGCCGCTTCCGGCGTTGACGTGCTCGTAGGATTCCAGCTCGTCGAGACAAAAAGAGAGGAGTTTCTGTTGACGTTGGTCAAAGAAACGGCAACACGAATGGGTCAGTTCATCGTCGACGATGGACTGTCGTCGAAAGGACGACGTCGGCGATAACGGTGGCAATCCATCGACTTGTAAATGAATTTGATCGGAGCCACTGTCATCATCGTCATCATCGTCGTTTTGGCCAACATCGTCGTCACCTTCAGCGCTAGCAGCTGACTGAGCTCCGATTTGGCTTCCGTCCCACGAAACGTATTCGGAAGTGTCCAAACTTAACGGTTCGCCAATGACCAGCTTAATAGTGTGACAAGACGGCGCTGATGGAGGGCCAAATTCCTTCGATTCGCCATCAATCGGCTCAACCGGCTGGCGGAGCATGTCGTCGCCGATGCGCAAAATGGTTCGATTCGTCCCGTTGGATAGACGCACAGAAGCATTCGGATGACTGTTGACGTAAATTGGCTCATTCTTAGTCAGCCAGTCCGAATGAGGATGAAAGGCACTGTGTTCCGTTGCGTCCAACGTCTTCGTTAACGGTAACGGCTCCAACTCGGGTTCGGCATTTCTCAATGATAAATTGCAGAGTAGAAACTGCCATTCACTTTCACTAAATCCTTCCATGAACGCATGGCACTGTCTTCGCAATCGTTGGCAGTCATCATCTTGCCGACAACGGTGCACTCGGAGTTAACATTTACGACTAACAAATCTCAACACAAAAACGTTTCTTTTAACTGTTTTTTCTTTTTATCTGAGTCGAACATTTACGCTCTTAAGATGATCATCTGCTGTTCGGATGTAAGCTGATGGCGAGAGGAGAACACGGTCGAATCTGTTTGAATTGAAAGCGTGAGGAGCATGTGGCCATCAACCGACCTTGCCCGCACGCCGGACTCGACTGACTCGTGTTGTTGGCGGTGCTACGTTGTGTAATGAAATATATTGCACCTACGGGCATTTTTTCCGTAGCTTGAGCTTTTTGTTCGAGGTGGGGGGGTAGGACAAAAGAAGTCGACTTGCGAGTCGACATTTACCTTCCCGAGTTCCTCCTTCTTTCTCTTTCTCGTCGTTGCTGCCTCACGCTGAATGGGCGGAGCCATCTAACGTAGTATATATACCCGCTTCATTCTACTTCTCTTTTTCTTTTCGTTTTTTTTTCTTCTTTTTCTTTTCTTTGAGATTTGTTAAGCTGTTCTCTGGTTTGGTTTCTTTTTTAGCTAGAACCTGTGGGCGGTTCAGCATTGTCAAATCAATATCGTTTTCGATTAGAAGTTATTATACCTCTTCCAAGGTTTCTAACGAAAAAAAAAGGATTACACGAACGAAATGTATGCGGGGTGGGTTCACATTTCCGACGAAAAAATAAGAAATAAATTCAAACTCCAATGTTTCGTAGTTTACTGATTACATTTGATATTCTTTTTTTTTTTACTCGTAGGAAAAAACAAAAGAATAGAAATAAAATAATCATCACATTGTTGTAGACGAAACGTTTTTAAAAATATCTGTTGCGTTCACATAGCAGCAAAGCAAAAGGCGTCAAGTGATAAGAAGATGAAGGGCATCGCATTTGTATAGCTGACGCGTCCTTTCTTGGTCTGCAGTCCTGCTGATATCTATAAAGCGCGCGTTTGTTGACTTGTTGATTCGTCTCCGTATTAGGCACCCGGAGAATGAAACACAACGAATATATCCGGGGAGCCTTTCTGACATGTTTCTTTTTTTCTTTCCTTCAAAGGCGTCATTGGGTTTTGAGGATAATCTTGACAAGAACCAACATCACATGTTTCCTATAACGTTCCAGTTGGATCCGATTTTCCGACGTGACCCGAAATTGTTTCGCTTTCCCACCCCAACTAGGCGAAAGCGGACAGTGTAAGACGTCGTGTTATTTTCGGGATGCTGGCCATCGTCAATCTCTCGTGAATTTCTGACTTGTAATAACCAATGTCTTTATGGGTCGGTCCTTATTTATTTTTTTTTATTTTATTTTTTTAACGCAAGTCCCGGATGTTGCGCGCTGTTTGATAGTATTGACACTTGTGTCTTTCTTAAGTGTCTTCTTCTCGATTTCTTTTTTATTTATCTATTTTTTTTATTATTATTATTGTACATTTAAAAACGTTCTGTATCCGTGCCATATGTGTGACGCTTTCCCTTATCCTTTTCTTCATTCCATTCCGATATCCAAAAATAGTGTTTCAACTAGTAAATTTAATTCGACCGAGATCTACATAGCCATTGAATAGCCTTTTTTATTTTGCTTCCTTTTTTTTGTTTTTTTGTTTTGCTTTTGTATAGAAAATTGGCTGTGGTTGGTTGACAGTTGACTGAATGTTAACTGTTGGCCCATATCATTATGTATTATTTTGAAACATTTCAAAGACAACTGTCAAACTCTTGTGAACGTAATGAAAGGGCGAGGGAATGTGATTTAGCCGGCAGTAACGTGCCTGTCACTATAGTCCGCTGCTGCCGTGTAAAAATACATGTGTTTTCGACACGCAAAACTTTTCGCGGTCAATCCCGTAGCGGACTTATGCCAGCGACCAGTATTATAATGACATGTACCGTATCAAGTTATATAGTAATAGTTAGCTAGCTGCAAGCAGCTCCCTACGCCACGGTAGCATTATTTACAACAAATAATTGAAAAACTGCTTGTGTGGAATGAGGCATTGTGGCTTCTGACACGGTCTGCTCGCACCTCAATCAAAGATTTATTTTTATTTATTTTTTTATAATACCATTTCAAAATCTTTTTTGCTCTTAACAGTTAGGAAATAAGACGGCTTCTACAAGCTTTGCATTTCAAACGGGTTCCTAGACACATCACCGTGGAACCGTAACGCAAAAAAATAATAAAAGGAAAATACAAACCCGAAAAGTGAAACAAATGCAAAACACGGGTTACTACCGTACTCTTATCGCCCTCACTTTCAACTTTATTCCTCGGAAATTTTCCCCCTCTCTCTTTCTTATAAGCTCTCCCTTCACTCCCTCCAACCCTGAACGAGAAAATGTTTCGGTGCAATATTATTATTTTATTTTTTTTTCAGATGAAAATCTGCTGGCGCATCGTGACCTCAACGTCGTGCGATGATTTCATTTTTGCCATTGATTACCAATCAGATGCACACATAAAACGCAAAAAAGGTGACGCGCTCGCTGAAAATCCCGCATGGCAGTGCCACGTTCCGCTTTAGTGGGACGCGTTTGTTTGCATGTTGCGTCATTTGGCGTGCATACTATAGTAGTACGTACGTATCCTTTGTTGCCAAGTTTCGGACAGTGAGAGGAGAGAAAGTTAGGTATTTTTTTTGGCCAACGAATCGGACTTTAGTGCGCAGTAGATCCTTTTTCCCTCGCGTGTCACGAACAAGTGAAAAGAAAAATAATGTGGCTCCAACAACGTGCTGCAAGGCGGCTGATCAAGTCGGAGACAATATCGGGCGGAAAGTGCGCGCGGCTGATACTCTTATTATACTTTTCATTTTTTTCTGCGTCATCTTCTCTTTCTTTCTTTTTCTTTTTCATTCGCCCCTCAACCTTTTTTTTATTTTGCGAAAGAAAAAATTTGAGTTTTTTCTCAAATGAACTTTCACTTTGATTCGTTCGTACACGCTGTGACTTGGTGGATTCCTATCCAATTCTTATTTCTCTCGCTCTTTTCTTTGTTGTTGGTGTTGCTTTTGCCAACATTTATTTATTTTAGGGGGAAATTCGTTATTGAACGGTGGAAGAAGATGCCACAATGGCGGGCTACTGGAAGCGGCAACGAATAGTGCTGCCAAAACGGAAAGTGAAATAAGTACAATCAAAATGAAACACGTCACTAATTCTTCGGGGCCATTGGTGGCGGAGAAAACGACGGCCCTCTGCCCCCACTGTCATTGAACATTCCAGTTTCACACTTGCGGAAGAAAGAAAAAAAAAAATCAGGGAAAAATTCAAGCGAGGATAGGGATAGAAGACGAAAACATGCCGTTCATTTGCCGCCCTCATTACGTATTCAATGTCGCATTATGAGTCGTAAAACCGACGATACCTGCACATGTTCAATTCATTTGAAACAACTTTTTCTTTTGACCGAGACATCCTTGTGACAAAGCCGAGCAGAAGGCCAAAGAGAACGCGATGAGTTCAGAAATAAACAAATGCATTTAAAACGTGAAGCACAGCTGTTAAAAGAAGACGAGAAACAATCCATTGTTATTCGGCTGAACGCCCGTAATAACGAAGCTATTTCTTTTTAGAGGGAAAGTGAAGGTTGTTCCTTTGAACCTGCTAATTTTTCATTTTAATTCTCTGTTGTTTTTTTTGTTTTTTGTTTAGTTTTTTTGTGTTGTTCCTCGTTTGCCCCTTTCGTCAGCTGGCCGCCTAATGCCTGGCTGAATCAGAACAGAGAAACTTTTTAATCTTAGATCTTAGCGATGCAACTGTTGGAACAAAAGTAGATGTGGCAATCCGAAGAAGAATTCAGTTTCACTTCGGACCCAACTGGCATTTATGTCGCCCTTTCTTATAGTGTTATTAGCATTTTTAGTATTTTTATTTTTGCAAATAACAAATGTCGAACAATGGAACTGTGTTACATGTACTAGAGCGTGCAATGAATATGATTATGCTGTTGGATTCCCTGTCGGCCTTCACTGGGCAAATGCCAACAATAAATCATATGGCATAATCCAACTGACTGCACAATTCAATAAGCGATTGAATGCGATTGAAAAAAATATATATATATACGTATTTGTAAATTTTGTTTCTTTAGAAGGCACATCGGCATTGTTAGTGATTAAATGTTCAGTTTATTTCTATAAAATAAAAATGTTTTGGTGAATAACTTGAGTCCGACTTGTGTGGTTTCTTCTGACCAGTTGAAATGCCACATCGGGCGCCATGGATATTTCGTCTGAACACAATACATGGCAGTTGCCATTTTTCCATTGATATTCATCGCCCAGTTGGCATCATAAAAATGTGAAGTGAAAGGTGCAGAGGATGAAAGGAAAAAGTTATCTTTCCTTGGCTGCTTGACATTTGATTGAAACGGTTAAAGAACAAGAAAGAAAAAAAAAAAAAAAACCGTCAAAACTAAGGATAGAAATTTTAGTTGTTTTCTGGTTTCTCGATGATACGTGTGGACAGGCCGTACGGTACCGTACGTGACAGGTTTGCCTTCAGTTCCTGGTCACGGCCGGATCACACTCGTCATACTATAAGTAGAGGCACTGCACATGTTAAACACAAACATATTGTTTTGATCAGTGCGGGAAAATTGAGCGAAAATCCGATGAATCCAGTTACATGGGCTCGCGCTTGGTCGAAGTCGGCGTCGCCCATCGGTCCCGTCTCGACGTCAACTGACAGATGGTTTGATAACGTGACCGACAGCTCATCGCGGCGAGTGATTCTCGTTGCTCCGTGTCTGTCAGTTTGTCCGTTTCGGGACCAGTGATTGCGTGCCGTGTTGACGCGTTGCGGCGCATACGAATAAACAGTTAGATCACCAGTTCAAGCACTTTGGCCCGCATTGTCTTTGATTTTCGTTTGTTCAAAAACCCTTTCTCTTCTTCTTTTACGCTGATTTGTTTGTTATCTTCGAATTATTTGGGAATTAGTATAGATTTCCAGATTTCAACGGCGAAATGGCCGTCAAAACAAATGTTTTGTTTCATTTCTTTGTTTCGTTTCATTTTGCTTCTTTTGTTCCATTCTGATGTTTGTTCAATTCAGTGGCATTCATCCTTAAGAGATATCAGATAGATGTGTAAAATGTAAAAAAAAAGTGCAGTGAAGTAATAAGAAGAATAAAGAGCCTTAAGCAATCAAACCTTGAGATTTAGCTAAATGAAAAAGTACATCAGTCAACTGTAGTCACCTTTATCACTGTATTACTACAGAGAAAGGCTTACAGTCAAATCAACTGCGTAAAAAAAAGAAGTAGCAGAGATTGCCGATAAGTAATAGCTCACTGTCCTCAACTCTTTGTTCACCGCCTTTGCCCAGGCAGCTGCAACCTGTAAGGCGAGTGATGATGGCCTTCCCGTGATAGAACTTATAGCTATGCGATTGTTTACATATCATCCGATTTCTGTTAACTATCGTAACATACATATGCATTGTGAAAAGAAGCAAAGTCTAATTGTGGAAAAGATGGGGAAAACTGGAAAAAAACAAAAAAACATCCGGATCACTGTGCGTATAAAAACATCGAATCTGCTATAAATAATAGAAAACGAAGGGGACAAGATTCGGATTAGCTTCGTATCCGCCAGCGTGTTCTTTGTGCCTTTTTTTCTTTTGTAATTGTATTCGTTAACTTTTTTTTCTGTCGTGCTTCTTAGCCAAATGATTCGGACACTGGACGCGGGAGAAACGTGGCGTGACGACGGATGAATGCATACAGCTGTTCCGGTGTCGTGCACTCTTGTATTTTCGCCTTTGTGTGGGTGTGTGTGTGTGTGTGTAACGTACATGTGTGTCTATTGTTTCCTATTTTATGTATTTTTTTTTTTCTTCCTTTGTGTGTGTCAACTCTATCTGGTAGTGAAGTTCGTAGAGCACTTTTAAGAATTTCTTTCTTTCTTTTCTTTTTCTTTCATAGTTTTCCCTCTGAATCGCTTGGTGCCCATTTGGTATCAAGATTTTGTGAGTCACAACAGCAAAAAGCGTGAATATAGGACGAAAAAGAAGAACAAGAAAAAGAAAGCCATCATTCTAAAAATGCTAACTCCGATCCTACTGTGCATTGTTTCTTTTCACGTTAAAGAATGAAACGTGAAAAGGATACTGATGAATCAAAGGAGAAGCACAAAAAAACAACAAACACTTTCCCATTCTTTTAGGTTTCAACATCTGGATTCCTAAGCAGGACGGAAGAAGGAAATGTTGAAAGCTTTGAGACAGAACGCGCCAATGGAGGAAAAGAAAAAAAAGACCCTTAGTAGTTTTATGGACCTTTGATAAGTAGTTGAACACGCAGCGTCTCCCGGTTGATGAAATGCAAAAAAAGGCGAGCTAACGTGATGGTGCATGAAGAGTGTTAGTAGGGCACCTGATAAAGCAAACAGAAACAAATGCAAACGAGTCCGTTTCATTGTTATCAGTATATGACGTATTACGTAGTCTGCCACTGTACCTATACAGGTGAAAATAAAATGTTAAAGCTAACAACTTGACCGATGACTCCTACACAATTCAGCTACGATAGAAATTCGTAGAGAGCAAAAATATAATGAAGAAGCAGGAAGAAAAGCAAAACAAAACAAACATAATGATGCCGAAATGAATCAATTTAGCAGGGATAAGAAACGACAAATCAAGATCGAAGCCTAAATTTCGGTGGCTCAGACAGACGGCTAATGGCTTTATGACCAGGAAGTTCTTCTCTCATTTTTGTATGACAGGTTATCGCATACGTTGATAGTTAAAAAATAAAAATAAATAACAGTAGTGATACCTGACGGAAGCAGAACCTTGACCGTACCAGAAAGAACAAAAAGAATGATTTAAAAGAACAGACTTAGTATAACACAATCGTTATGATGATTTCAGTCTATCGCGGAAAAGTATACCGGCAATTGATTAAGAGTATTTTTACATCGTTCTAGTCTACTAAAAAAATGTCTGAAGCTCGGACCGTGAGAGTACCAGACTATTTCTCTTCAGTCAGATAGCCGAATCCCTTTGAAGTGCTGGGAGGAGTTAGATTCGAAGTAGTCCGCGTCACGCGTTCAGTAGTGAGTATTCGTTATTATTGCCAGCAATAACGGCGACAGATGGAACTTGATCAAAACAACCAGCTGGCCATGCGACGTAATAATGCCCGGCCATAAAGCCTGATTGACATGCTTTCCATTTGATGAAGCCATTTGATAACAGCGGCCATCGGATTTCTAAGCCTGTGCGGGCTCAACAACCATTTTATCTCTTCCCGGTTTCAGAGTTTCCGATTTGACAACATATGTGAATGCTCCAGTGAAGCGTTGTTGTATATATACCATAGAAATATTTCCAGGTGAAACTCGCCAGTGAAGCATTAAAAAAACACACATAAAGGGAAGGAATTTGCGTGATGAAACAAGGTTTTCTACATGTCTTGACAGAACATTTGTCGATGAATGTTATACGTTTGCTTCGCATCACACTGTATTACCTTGTGGTTGCATGTCATCCGTGACCAGCAACGTTTAACTCACTGCCTCTCACAATACAGCATTCTCACTTACATAAATTACATCCTGTGATTCAACGCACAATTCTCATGTCTATATAAATCTATTTACCAACCAGCTCAACACTTCTTTGCAGTATACAGATGGAAGGAGGAGAAAGGGCTGGGGATCAACAATCAGGAAGGTTAAAACAAACCAGGATGAAAATGGTTTTCACTCACGTCGACCAGCCAAATAGTCATCATGCCATCCAGCTGCAGTCGTGTGCAGTTTTTGTTTTGCAACAAACGGCGATGAAATGAAGAAATTGGCAAAGAATACTTTCTATTTTGTGATGGCTGCTTAGTTCATTAATTGGCTGTGTGTGAAAGTTTATATCTGAGTTGCAACAATCTCAGATGCAAGTCGACTACCTATTTATCGTCATCGGCATCTTTTATTGTCGTCTATCTGCTTCTTGACAATTTTAGATGGAATGTTAGCCATTAATTGGATTCGTCACTGCATGGCTCTAACGGATGCAAGTCCATCTGCCTGAATGACGAATGACAGTAGATGAACCCTTTATCATTGTGCATTTATCTAACGTACGCAGTATCAATCTTCAGCCAGTTTGCCGTTTTTGGCAATCGGCAAGACACTAATACATCACGAACAAACGAGTATTATGCGACACAAGTACCGCTACAGAAGACATGCGATAGAGGCTTTCACACAAGAAAGTCTTGAAGCATCCTCTAAAGGAAGGAAGCGTAAGATACAAAACAGTTTATTTGTTTTGTTGATGTCTGTAAGTTCTGTGTGCAGCTTAATTACGAGGGTGAAAGAAAAACACTCGGTATTTCAACCTTCTGTCCATCGCTATTCAGTCATAACTATTAATTATAGGTTTGGTGTATATCTCGAACATCAACCAGCAGAGACGACTAATTGGGTGATTACTATGGAACTCTCCTCCTCGTATCTAAGTACCGAGTTAAAAATTCGAAATTAGGAGTCACATACGAACCAGGAAGCTGATATAAATTAAGAACTTTCAGACTAACGGAGACAAAAAAAAAATCAGGAAGAGGTACAGGATACGCATGACCGTAGAAATAGAATTTGGAAACCAACGCTGGAAATTTTTTTCGGTTATTTTTCAGCACAATGATGAGTCTGCCAAACAACTGATTCCACAAGTAAAAGCTAGGGCGCCCTATAGAGCTTGCAGCTTTGCGATAATGGGCTTGCAATAACGGCCTCAGTGGTAAACAAAAGGTAGTGAACGCGACGCCAGCTTTGCATAAACCAAACAGCTCGTTCATCATTCACTTCAGTGTGCTGAAGTCTGGAATTCCGGTTCAAATCATCGGAATCTTTGTCTGTCAGCTGATCTTTCGGATTAAACTGATCACGACTTTGGGTCGACATTTCTTGCCCGCGCATGTATTAGATACCGTTCAAGATATCAAGTCTCAACGTCCCTTTACACCAAAATTCTTTGTTTTTCTTTTTGTGCCTAATAGTAAATTCCGCAAATCAACAAATGAATGGGCATTAGACAAATTATCAATGACTGCGGTGTAATTTTTGAAGCTAACTTGAAATCGTCTCACAATATGGTTTATTATTTTAAAGAAAATACAATAAAAGTTAGGCTGGCGTATTATTGCTTGATGGACTCAACCTTCAGTAGAGAACAGATTCACTGGCGTGGGCACGGTGCTTCATCAAGGCTGGTCTTCTGCGTGATCAACGTCAAAATAGTGCTTTTGCTCTGGCGCAAGGTGACTCAGTGGCGTTTGAAAAAGTCTCCGAGCAATAAATATTCTATTTGAAAATTTGATGTAAGTGCCTGCAAATACATACGTAGTTTGATTAAATTACCATTGAAGCAATAATTACAATACAATACAAATTACGTAAAAATATTTCATTTAAAGAAGTGACAGTTTTTAATGTTTAGGAGAATCCCTTCCTGCCTAATTAATATGTCTGCACATCCGTGGCCTCAATGACACATTTTGTAGCTTCCATCATCACAGATGTCTTGCTTTACCATCCCATTCTTTTTCACATGTCTACGGGTGCCTCATATTTCGCATAACAGTTGCCAAACCTGAAATGTCTGTCAGTTCTCCTGTATACGTCTTGATACACCTGAGCGAAATTCTCCATGGAAGCAGTTGGCATTATTCATCGTTCCCTCAATGTTCGCGTATATCTCCATTGAATTTTACCCGTTTGCGATTCTTATTTATTTTCCTTTATGCTTCATGACGCAGAATTTCGGTTGATGTCTTTCTTTGTGCCATCTGTGCACGGCCTAAGAAAAATTCCCCAGTTCACAAACACGCTGCTGCATTTACGTGGCTTAGAAGTAAATGTCCGCACACGTGCGCGATTTTGATCTATTAAATTGAATATCTTAGAAATGAAACGGAAAAAACTATTACACTAGGGTCAGGATTGGAACAGTGCAATTTACATCTGCAGTACTAAACATTGTGCCTTTTCTCTAGATGTAATAACATATCACTCTAACCAATAGCGAAAATGCCTACTGTGCATGTTTTTAGAAAGCAAAATTCATTTTATACGCCTATTGTGTCTGATATGTTATTATGACAATCGCTCATTGACTAGATTTGCACAACGGAAAAAGTACGCGACAGATTGCTGGCTGGCTTCAACAAGCAATATATGGAAGGCAAGTTGATAACAATATTAATTGCTTGTGCTTGGACATTGGCGCTGCACGTGCGGTTGAATATTGTCGTTTTCCTTCGGTGGCACCGTGCTTTGAGCGAAATGAGAGAGGAGATAATGGACGGTGAGATACTACTGGTGGGCAGCGGACCAGTGCGGACAGCCATGTGTGTCCGCGTGAACGTTATTGCTTAGATTCAACTTCAAGCCAGGCGTATGCTCTGCGACGAGATCGAATCACCGCTGTTCCATTGTTCTTCCTGTAGTTCTAGATTTTCGTATGTGCTTGAGTTGATTGGCAAATCATGCGGCGGCTTCAATTGTTGCGGTAGTTGTTGGAATCGTTTGCGTTGTTCTTCTGTCCCCACATTTTGGATGATTGTTATCTTCGATTGAATACTTCAATCTGTCTGAAAGAAATTTTAAAAATGGGCAGTTCCAAAAAGATATAATAAGGTAAACTAATTTCAACGAATTTCAATAGGCAAATTCAGTTAATGATATTCAAAGAAATTCAGTCGGAAACCTTAAAAGTATTTTTAAAAATACATTTGTTGTAACGCATTGTGAACCGTAATATCAGTGCAATTCGTAACTGTTAAAATATTAGGTCGAATTTCTCTCTGATTATAAGGTTGCTTTAGAAATGTTCCTTTTTCGCTAAAAACGGTGCGCCACTTAACGAGATTAAAGGTGTCATAATCCATTTTTTCTGTTTACGCGTCGGTGGTTATCAGCTAATGTTTGAAACCATTCGTATTTCAATGGTATTTGATTGATTTTTTTCAAGCTGGTGTGTCTGGTAATTGCCAACATAGCGACATTTTAATTAATAAAGTTGTGTAACTAGATCAAGTATTTTGTTTTTACAGAAATAGTAATGACAAATGCGTCACGCTTGTGTTCAGGACTCACGAAACAAACAAATGTGAATACGTAAATAATCTAATCTATGCTATTAGCGCAATGTGTATACAGTTGAAAACCTCTGATTCTGTCATCCGTTTGCGATGAAACAACATTACCTCAGGCTCTCTGACCAGAGAAAGATGTTATTCTGGATATGCTGTGCGTGAAAGGGTCACGATATCGATTTTTGTAGTACTATATACGTACCTTGTCACGCATTGCTTTATACACTAATGATAATACGGATCTATAATTTAAATGTATACAAAAATGTGGTTACCTCGTACTGTGTAGGAACTTCAGTTGTTGAAAGGCTGAATCAATTTTAGCGTGGTGCGGATATCCGATAGCATTTCGGTTGCATCGTGTAGTTCCTCTTTCGTATAGCCGACCAGAGGAGATTAGGTATCGAAAAACCACATCACCGGACCAAGAGAAAAAAATTATCTGTGTTATAAGGGAAGCCTGGTCATTATAAGTCCAAAATGGTCAAGAGCCAGAAATAACGAAATGCTTTACAACCAGCATGTTTGTTTTATGCTATTAGCATAACTCACACAATCCTCGTCAAATCCGGTTCTTACCCAACATTGTGGTGAATTGTGTAGCTACTATATCGAACACGAAGCTATTAAGTTTTGGTTTTCTGTCTTTATTAGAGCAAACACGAACCGAGCATCGCCTCATA
>NC_059182.1:11721715-11834560 GCF_020631705.1 Daphnia magna | reverse complement strand
CACATGTTAAATCAGTATTGAAAGGACATCAATAGCTTAAAGTGGTTTTTGCTTAAAAATGCAGTTTAAAAGCCTCGAAGATTTTGTAATTCAGCAGCTTGAATTGCTTAATCTTGAAAGGGATGCAGAAATAGCTGAAAGTAGAAAATTGCAAGAAACTTTTTCTGCCAAACAGCTCCAAGAAAGAGGAGTATGCATCTTAAATTTAGTTGTTCATGGCATGCGATCCGGTTTGTATGGTAGAACTATCATAACATTTGGCAGCAAATTGGTTGGTAAAGAATTACCATCATCTAACATGAGTTCTGGTAATATTTTCTGTCCTAATCTGCTTTTGCTGCCTGATTTTACTTCCACCTTTTTGTACAGGAGACATTGTTGGAATATTTTCGAATTCAAGTGCTTCACAACTAGAAAAGGATCAAATTTGTTCTGGGATCATCAGTTGTGTTAAATCAAACACAATTGAAATTGCTCTTGATAGTGACTGTGAAAACATTGACTTAAATGACAATGAATGCTACAAGCTGTTGCAGTTGGCAAACAGTGTGACCTATAGAAGGCTTAAAATGTATGGTCTTTACTGTAACATTTAGTTAAGGTGGTACTGTGCATGCAATTTATTTAAATGTTCTCATCAACAGGGGATTGAATAGCTTGAAAAATTACCAAGGGCCTGCTGCAACACTTATGAATACCCTGTTTGGTGAACAGGTGTTCTCATCAGCAAATATCTCTTTACCACCGGTCCTCTTAAGGTTACAACAATGATCTTGTCTGGTTCAATAAAAACCTGGACCATTCGCAAAAAGGGGCAGTTGAATTCGCACTGAAGCAACGCGAACTTGCAGTTGTACATGGCCCTCCAGGGACAGGTCAATAGTTTCTTTGGATCCATCCTGTTATTAGGCTGCCTAACCCTTATCTCAACCTTCAAATATCGATGTAGGAAAAACCACGACGGTTGTTGAAATCATTCTTCAAACAGTCAAAGCAGGAAATCGAGTTCTTGCCTGCGCTCCGTCCAATGTGGCTGTCGACAACATTCTGGAGAAACTTGTATCCAATTCGTCTGTAAAAGCCATCCGTTTGGGACACCCAACCAGGATGCAGGAAGCCGTCCAGAATCGTTCGTTAGATGCCGTTCTTTCTAATAGTGAAGCCCGTTCTATCGTCAACGACGTCCGCAGAGATCTTGATGCCCAACTAAAACAAATACCGAAAACCAAAAAGTAATGATAATCTACCAATGCATTGTTCGATACTTTCTACTAAAAATCATTCTACGTCGAACGCATCCAGGCGAGGACCTATTTTCAACGAGATTAAAAATCTGCGGAAAGAACTCCGCGAACGTGAGACGAAAGCAGTCAAGGAAGTCCTCTCACATGCAAATGTCATTCTGACGACGCTCACTAGTGCTACGCAAGAAGGACCTTTAAAGCATTTGTTACCGGACCATTTTGATTACGTTGTGATCGACGAATGTTCACAGGTTGGTCTCGAAAAATGTTTATTTTTATCTGTATTTCCAACACATGTTATTTATAGTCTTTCCAAATTTTAGGCCACGGAATCAGCCTGTTGGTTAGCATTGACCCGAGCGCCAAGAGTCTTATTAGCTGGTGATCACTTTCAACTTCCTCCTACCATTATATCTCCGGAAGCTGCACGTAGAGGCCTTGGACTTACGCTCATGGAACGCATCATACAACGTAAAGAGGACGGCAAGTCCTGCGTTCGAATGCTGACCACCCAATACCGCATGCACCGTGATATCATGCAGTGGGCATCGGACCAACTTTACCACGGCAAGCTGGAGGCACATTCATCGGTAGCGAGTCACCTACTTATGGAACTACCTGGCGTCGAAGACAACGAAGACACAGGTACGCAAAATTCGTGTTTATTCAAACCAGACTCTAGATGGCAATGCAAACATGGGTGTTTATAATGGGTTGAATGAGAAAGTCTATTGTCCGAACATTGTTGTGCTTACTGCAAAGGCCATGAGTAAGATGGTAAAGTGAGACGAAATAGTTGAAACTCCAGCGCTTTGAGGTTCAGGTTTAGGAACGTCACAAACAGACGCATATGGTCCCATGCAGGCGGCGTGATCCCACGACATGAGCAACGTAACTTTGCTCATGTACTCCGTGAAACAAGTGCGACATCGGACCTAGTATTTTTGAAATTTAAAAAAATCCTGGCGAGCATTGTAATTTCGATCGTAGATTCCTACCAGTTGCATAAACAGCCACATCCTCGCCTCCGTGGTAAGCATCATAAGCTGGAATTTGTGATAGTTGCCTGTAAGTTTTATTGTGTACATCTAAAGTGCTAGCATCTAGCCATGGCTTGTGTGGATCTGTAGTCCCGTTGTTCACGTTTTTCCAGAACCCTGGGCCCGATGAATACGACAACGTCGTGTAATTGTAGCCATTATCGCCCACACCACCTACACCTAAAGCCATAGCAAAAATACCCAATCGAATTAATTTCATTACCGATCCGCTGGTTCAATAACCTAAAACCTTAAATCAGATCATACCGGTTATCTTGTTTCCTCTCACTGGGTAACCATTAATATTGAAGGTATGCGAATGATCGGCAGTGACCACTATCAGCGTGTCTTTGTTATCCGTCAGCCGTTGAGCGATAGCAACAGCCTTGTGCATAGCCACGGTCTCCTCGAGTGCCAGTAAGGCATTAATTTTTGTGGTGAGCGTGATCGATTCGGCCACCTTCCACTAGCAAAAAAAAAACCATTGGTACTTTTCTTCTGTAAGAAACGAATAGCTTTTTCTGTCATTTCTTCGATGCCGGGGGCCAATGCGCCAACTTTGGGATCTTCGACTCTGTCGAGCTCGTAGGGAATGTGATTGATTGAAAACAAACCTAAATCATGGGTATTTTTTTTTTTTGTATACGATAATAATACGAATGATATAAAAATAATTTACCTAGAATAAAGTCTGCATCATCAAGATTGGTATTTAGCAAACCGTCGCGGTTTTCCAAAAACAGATACGACTTGTCGCGGTTCTTTTTGTCCACTTTCCACGCTTCAATCAAATCCATATTGTCGCCCCTTTTACAAGGCCAATTTGTCGTGCCGTTATCGTTTGCGGCTTCAAAAACCTGTCGTCCACCGCCAAGGATTATCTGTAGAAAATGAAAGATTCACTTTGATTCCAGTTTTCCATCTTTTAAAGAAAGCAACCTTGATGTTTCGACCAGGTTCGTCTTCAATTAGTTGCCGAGCAATGTCTTTGCATTCGTGTCGATTAGCCAACGGTACTTGCGAATCGCACTCCCAGTCACGATTAGCAGTGTGGGCGTAAAGACCCGCTGGGGTGGCATGTGTAACTCTCGTTGTCGTTACAAAACCTTCCGGAGAAAAAAGACAAGTGATCAGCCAATGGAGGTCAAGCTCATTCTTAACAAAGAGTTTACCAGTGGCCTTTCCCGCATCTTGGGCCCATTTCAGGACGCTATCAACGTTCGGTTTTGTGCCAAGATCAGACCGACATACGTTGAAGGGGGCTGAGACGTCAAGTCCAAGAGTACCGTAACGACCTTTCACTCCAGTCAAATAGGACTGTATTGCATAAAAAAAAAAAAAAAAAAATAGCTCAGTTCAATTTTGAGCAATAGATGAATATCGTATTTGGCGAATTTACCGTTGCCGAGCCTGCGGAATCTGCCACTTGTCTATCTACGTTGTATGTCTGTTGGGTAGTTTTGGTAATGTTTAAAAATAGAAATTTACGTTAACATTTTAAGGCACTTAATGGAAAAACAGTAGTGGTTTGGGTTGTCAGTAGTAAAAAAAAATGAAACTGGAGATTAACAAAGCTCATTTCTTTCATTGGAATATTTATGAACCGCTTGAATGGACGTCTACTTTGGAACTGCTTTTACGTTACCTTGAGAAGGCCCAAGTTGGGGAATTTTTCAAAAGATAAGTAATTCTCCTCGCCAAAGCTCTCCGAGTTTTTGTCCGGCATGTATACGAGCGGCCGTCACCGTCGAAACTCCCATTCCGTCACCCAGGAAAAAAGATGACGTTTTTGGCCGTGTTGAGATTCAATTGTCGATTCAGGGCACGAAGTAAATCCTCTTTACCCTGGGCATACCAAAAGCCTTGGTCTGCATTCAAAATTCGAAGATTAACATCGACTTAAAACAAATCAGCTGTCGATTCAAAAGTTAAACATTTTAGTTTCATGGGATTTAATTTCACCAATAACCAAAAGGTAGTCCACTTTTGTACAGTGGTAACTTGGGATTGTATAGCTGCGTAACAGGAAGGAGCATTTTTAACGGAGACGAGACTCGCCCAAAGGGATTTCCGTTCTAATTGTGTCAAGCTGCGGTCCGTACAAAACGAGAAAGTTATTTACCTTCATTTAGAATCTGCGGAGGTTCGCTCTCAGTTGTCGAGGGTTCGCTTGCTGCCACATTACCGAACCCGCTTAAAAGGAAGAAAATAGACAATATCATCCCCTTCATTTTGTCTCGTTCGCCCACTTACGAAATCAGTACCAATGTCCTGGAAAAAAATTAAGAAATAGTCAAAGAAAAATAAAATCTAAATTTCCAAATGAACCATCCCAGAATCGATAAAAGTAGTCCTCGCATATACGGTCATTTACATTTTCTTAGTCTATTGTGCTTCCTTTATATACGTTTCTCTTTTTCTTCGCTGCCCTATGTTTAATGCCGTAACACTAACGCGGTGAATAGAAAGGAGGGCACTGAGATACTTTGAAACCGAAGAATAATCAATTCCGCTGTGGCATTCGAAACCCTTGAAATTTGAGCTTCCATTCATCGAAGGTTAAATTGCAATCGCGGGGTTTTTTAAATCGCTGGCATTGCCATTGCCGACATTGCTCTCAAGAATTCGAGCTGCCTTTGGAAAAAATTTCGGTTGATTGTTTTATTATACACTGTTTGTAATTTACTAGTTGTAGCCGCTTCTCCACGATACATTGAAAAGGAGAGGGTAGCTACTAAATTTGAATTAGATTTGAAAATGGATGTCAATTACTTTTTAGGCGCCATAAATATTTTAACGCTATCACCGTGTTCATTTTTTTGTTTAGTTTAATGGTAACAATGTTCTTACCTTTGTTTGACTTGTTGATCAGCGATGAGCAGCAGCCGATAGTTTTCCGTTGTTTGAATAGTAAGCGTTGGACAGTGACTGAGTTAGCCGCAGGTTTTGACCGAATGTTTTACACACCAGGGCGTTCTTTTGTGCGCTGAGAGCATAGGGACTCCATCTTGCCCATTCTCACGTTTTTAGCAGCCTCTAGCCTAGCTTCGTACCAATATATATGGGATGACAAATTGATTCTTATCGCCATTTTTTTCCTTTTACTATTAGAGACTCTCCCATATTAGAAAACTCAGCTCGAAATAATTTTTTTAAGTAAATTAAGTACACTAACGTAATTGATAGCATCCTTTTCCTGGGGGGGGGGAGACGGTTAAAACAAAACTAAAATAAAAAAATAAAAACAAAAAGCTACAAGAAGCAAAAAAACGGAAAGCTGATATGTACAGTTAAGTTCATATTTTTTTAAAATGTCTATGACTCGAATTTTTCCTTCCTTCGGATCTCTTGTGAACTTCTCGGTTTTTAGCCATTATTTTAACAGATGAAAACTTGGGTTCTATGAACCCTTCGACATTTCCTAGGGGGGCATTTAACTTGGTACATAAAATCGGTCTAAAAAGAAGTTCGCACGCCCGCAAAGCATGTACAACCCTTAGATATGGTTTTGAATCCAGTGCCAGTGGTTTTAATTTGTCCCTATCCACCACCATACGTAGTTCTCAATGAACACACTAGGCTTAGAACGAAAGAAAGTGCATTTAAAAATAGTTAATAAATGAAAATGTTTTTCCACTTTTCAAAGGAGAAAGGAGAAACCGGATTTTCTTCTAGCTTTCGCTTTAGGCGGAAACGGAACATGACTCCGATATTTCCCCACATGTTTCTCCAGAAGGCATAGCTGTTCACTGTTGAAAACATTGCTAGTCGTCGCTTGAGAATGAGAAAAGGGAATCACTACATGATAGTTTCGAGGCGATATTGACAAAAGAAAGGGTAGCTACTGTACGTCGAAAGCAGCTTTTTGCATCCTGAGGATGCAAAAAAATTAGATCAACACCGAGTTCCTAACTATCATTAATATTCAAAATTGAGCGTAGTACATGGAACAATGAAAAATCTATTGTTTTGTTGAAATTGGTAACAATCAATCCCGTTTTAAAAAATATTTTTATTGTCTAATACTTGTGAAGGAATACCACTTCTACTACTTGACACCGCGGGTTGTGATTTCCATGAATCAGCTACATCAGAAGAAGGATCCAAAGCCAACAGTGGTGAAGCGGCTCTCGTTTTCTTGCATGTCCAGCGATTGGTTGAATCGGGACTACCAGCTCGAGATATCGCTATCGTTACTCCTTACAACCTCCAGGTTTGGACAATGTCATATACGCACATCATATTCGACAGTAATTAGCATATAAAAGCATACTTCGATTGCGAAAATTCATTACGTCAACACTTTTTAGTGTTTAGTTTGAGAATGATCACTATCCGCTTTTATTTAGGTGGAGCTCTTGAGACAAATGTTAAGCGGAAAGTATCCGCAACTCGAAATCCGCAGCGTGGATGGCTTCCAAGGCCGGTATCTATCTAGATATTCATAATCAAAATTAAATCAAAACTGAACAATCATACTTATCTGTCTTTTTCTTTCAGGGAAAAAGAGGCAATTATTTTGTCTTTAGTGCGATCTAACTCGACCGGTCAAGTTGGTTTTGTGGCCGATGTTCGTCGACTGAACGTGGCATGTACTCGCGCCCGTCGGCATCTGTGTTTAGTTACAGACTCGAGCACGACAAGTCGTGCTACTAGTGGCCTCGTTGAGTACATGGAGCAACACGGAGAGGTCCGTTCTGCCCATCAATACTTACAGGAGATGGATAATGTTGTTGTTCCCGAAATCGGCAATCGTATAACTGGGGAGGCGGCAAAACCACGCAAAGTCGTCGTTCCCTCTACGACCACGATAGATAGCAACCAGTCAAAACAAGAAAAAGAAGAGATAGCCGCTAAAGTCAAGTCTATGTTGACCGAATGGGCGGCCAGTGCCGAATGTGGCGCCTCATGTATCAAAGAATTTCCATCGACGTTGACGGCCTATGAACGACTAATAGTTCACCAATGGGCCGAAGAGCATGGTTACCAGCATAGAAGTGTCGGAGAGAATCATAAACGTCGCATCCAAATATATAAATCTGCCGTAGTGATACCACAACAAGCAGACGAAGAAATCCAGCCGACCCAAAACGAACAATCTCATGTAACCTCTTTTGACGCGCCCACGTCCCTTAAGAATGATGCTGACGAAGCCTTGCCAAAAGTGGTCGAGAAGATGGAATTAAAAGAGAATGACTTGTCATCGTCAAAGAAGAAAAAGAATAAAAAGCAAAATTCATCCTCAGGATTAGAGAGCCAAAAAGTACCAACAAAGGATAAGCATTTAAAACTTGTTGTTCCAACCCCGTCAGCTGTCAGCGAGTCGGACGACAATAACGTCAAATGCGATGACTGCAAAAAACAAGTTCCAAAACAGAATCTAGCTCTTCATCGATTACGATGCACCGGGGCAGGTCCGACAGAGCAAGCAGTGAGACCAAAACAGAAACCAGTGATTAAACCTTTACCATCATTGATTTCCACTGATGGAACCAAAGACTTAAATAGAAACGGAAAAGAAAAAGATATTGATGATGTGTTATCTGAATTCCGAAAATTGGACAATGTCTGTAATTACGCTACCTGTAAAACGGGTATCTCATTGATGGGTCAACTATGCTTGTTCTGTCAAAGACGCTTTTGTCTTTCGCACCATCTTCCCGAAATCCATGGATGTGGTGATGCTATTCGACGCCAGGCACGTAGCGTCACACTCAAACAAGGCTTTGTTGCACCTGGGTCGTTACCTGTTAAACCAAAGGTGATAGAAACCGCCAAGCGCGCTCATCTTCAACGTAAACTGGAGAAAAAATTAGAAGATATGTCCACCCAGCGAGCTGGTAAGAAAGAAGAAAAGAAGAAGAAATGAAAAGTCAGTCGCTGAATATTTTGATGTGGTCAAAACTCATTAATACATGATTCTTTGTATTTAATCTCAAGTGATTAAATAATTTTGTAAATTCAAACGTATGAGTTCCTTGAGTTTGCACTTTAGTCGTCTTACGCCATCATTAACAACCCCCAACCCAAGAATCATTCTTGTTTCGTTGGGGGTAGGGGAAGCAATAAAAATAATCGCCGCTAGATGTCGAAACTAGTTGATATCTCGCCGATAGGCAAATGATTGCGTGTCGTCTTCTGCTAGAAAATTATCAGTTGGTACGCATTCTCCTATCTTTCAAATTTACTTGATTTTACTTGGAACCACGTTACGGTAGCGTCGACCAAAAGAGGTATACTTTTTAGTTTGATGGTTTATCATTCTCAAGGACATATAATTCTCAAATGTCCTTACAAATTCTAGTCTAATGACCTCGCTGCACACAGCTGAACTTTGAAATGGCCTTGAGTTTGGGCGATATCGACGCCTGTATTCAAGATTTAATTGATTTAACCGAAGATTACAAAGAGCTTGAAGTAATGCTGATTTTGCGCACATTTTATAGAATGTAATAAAATAATTATTTTTATTATTTAGGCAACCCACAAGGATTACACAGTTCAGTTAGAACAACTGTCAGAACTACAAACAAAATGTGTAAAAAATCTAAGTCATCAAAGATACAGATTAGGAGTTATCAAGTCAACACTAAAGAAGTATTAACAATAGTGATGGCAGCTAAAAATTCATTATAGTGACTAGAGATAAATGTTTAGGTTGAAGCCTAAGGATGAGTCTGAAAAAGAGAAGTATGAACTTCTGAATAAAGATTTGATGCGGAGGCAGGCCCAGCTAAATGAGATGGAAGAATCTCTACCAAAAAGAGTGGGACATACCTCAAAATCATTCTAGGATCTGTCAATGTATCATTTCTTAACAAGCAAGAAAGGTATGTTTGCATGATTTCTCTAAATTTATCACACCTCTGTGTTAACCCATTATTTCCTGCAGGTTCAAGTACAAGGATGACTATGAAAAGTTCAAACTGGCTCTAAGTGCAATAGCAATGGGACTATCTGTAACAAACCTTCTTGCCAATTTGAGGTAGACCCAATGATGTATGTCAAATAATATTGAATGCTCACTGCCATACAAACATTCAAATGTTCCAGGATCTTGGATTTGGCTTTTGTTTTCTTGATGGTGTGGTACTACTGTACTTTGACCATCCGTGAATCGATATTACGAGTTAACGGCTCCCGAATCAAAGGGTGGTGGAGAGCACATCATTTCATTTCCACTGCCTTATCTGCAGTTTTACTCACGTGGCCTGACTCCGCAACGTATCACCACTTTCGTCACCAGCTTATGTGGTTCTATGTCTACATTAGTACGCAATTATATTTAGCTCTATCATGTAGCGAAACTCATTTGACATGCATATGATATAATTTTATTATTTCATTGGCTTAGGTTTTGTTCAATACCTTCAGTTCAGATACCAGCAGGGCTGTCTGTATCGTCTCAAAGCTCTGGGTGAGCGACACGATATGGATATTACCATCGAAGGATTCCATTCTTGGATGTGGCGAGGACTCAGTTTTTTGCTTCCTTTTCTCTACCTGGGATATTTCTATCAGTTGTACAATGCTTGGGCCTTGTATCAACTTATTTCCCATCCGAATAGTGAGTGGCAGGTATTAAAAAAGCGTTTATAACTTCAAATCAAGGAGCATTTTTTTTTTCCTTTTGCTTATCCTTCTCAGATTCCAGTCCTTTCCTTCCTTTTCCTGATACTCTTTTTGGGGAATATTTTGACAACATCGATGGTAATTCCGCAAAAACTAAGAGACAAAGTTCGTCTTAAATACCGTTTCACACGTCTCGACAAGTATTTTTCGACTTATACCAAGGGTGATAGACGATTTACGTTATCTGGTACGTTATCTGGTAAAGAATTAGCTTTTATGTTTGTTCCCGCTGTAATCATATTACTTTTTTTGTAATAGATCGTTCGCAATCGAATGAAGGGCGAGATTCCGTTATCCAACGGGAGCATGCACCAAAAACTGATTCGGAAAAAATTAAAGAGGATGATGGTTCATCTAGAGACATAAGTCATAATTTTGAGGATGAAAAAGACCAATGATGAATGAAATTGGTGTTACAAGAAAGAAAGTTTGCCCGAGATACAGTCAACTGATCGGAAAACTTATAACTTGAGACGGATACCAAATCCAATCACCATTGAAAGAATATTTTTGTCTTGTCTGTTGTTCCTTTGTTTTTTTTTTTTGTTTGTTTTTTTGTTTGTTTTGTTTTTTTTTGTTTTTTTTTTTTTCATTATTATTATTTTGTTGGGGACTACCTTTTTCTTGATTAAATTTTTCCCCCTTACTCAAACCACGAAAGGAAAAATTGATTGCACTGGCACATTTTCCCTTTGATTTTCATGTGTCCTATATTTTGTGGTTTTTCCAACATTTAAACCGATTTCGGTTTGCACCAACAGATGGCTGTATCCACGGATGTTCTAAATAAATAAACAATACGATATGGATAACCAGTACAATCGCCATTCGTCACCATGTGACCCATTTTCTATTCAAGAAGAAAATGCTGAACTTAAAACAGCCTTCAACTTTAGTAACGTGTGCCTCCGATTGCCTTATCGAATTAGTGCTGTTTTGGAATTCGCATCAACTTGATATCCAATCCTTCACAATTTTACGAGAATACCTTTTATATATTCCTAACAACCTGTTCGACCAGTGGGCAGAGAAGCTAATGTTAAGGCTAGGTAGATTGCAACGTAATTCAGACGCCCATTTTCTTATTTTTAGTTCTGCCTTAACGCGAATTGATATTGATCATTTCCCCACCCTGCCTGTTAATGTGAATAGACTTTGTGATGGCTTTAGATTTACCACAAATCTAAGGTACTTGTGCTGTTGCTATGCACCTTTCTTCTGGTCTCCATCAGATTTATTGATGCTTCAAAAATCAGTAGGTCATTTCACAAATCTTCAAAGGTTGGTCATATGTAATATAGATCTTATGGAGAGCCCTTCATTTCTGGAGACTGTTGGGAAGCAACTCAACAGCCTAAAAGAACTTGACATCAGTTATGGGAAAATACCAGCAGACAGTTACAAAAAAATAGGTGAAAACTTTTTACATCTTGAAGTCCTAAGGATAAAACAACATTCAGAAGAATTTCGTACCATCACCCGTAAACATGCAATACAACTTCTTGTTTGCTTATTGAAGCTCAAGATTTTGGATGATGATTCAACTGCATGGGTAAAGTTGTGTAACTTTGATAAATTTGTCAACTATCTAATGAGAAGTACTAATGTACCTTTTACATAGAGCTGTGTTCTACCAGCCTTAACACAACTCAGCAAAGAAATGTACTCTCATTTATATGCTTCCATAGAGCATCTTACCATCTACCAATGCTCAGAAGTAAACAATAAATTTACCAAAAAGATTGTGAGTGTTTGCCTAGATACCAAAGTCTTCAGAGAGTCGCCGGACCAAAATGTAACAAGCCTAAGCACCTGGCTACGCAACAATTTTCCCGGACTCTTGTCAATCAACCTCCGCCTAGAAAATGTTTTGTTTACGACAATTGCAAATTTTTACAAAGTAAAAGCATGGGATGGAAGATTCATTCCATTTTCCTATCCAAAATTCCCCTCAATGTAACACATTTCCAAATTATTGGAAAGTATGCTCCTAATCTTAAAAAGTTGGAAATACTGAACCAAGTAATTTTGGATGTATCAACAAATAATCAACACATCGCTGCAGATGATGATGGCCGTTTATTAGCCCGGCCATATTTTCGTCATCTTACACATCTCTCTTTCACTGGAGCCTGGACGGAAAATATTGTCTGCGTTCTATTGAATAATTGTGTTTCCCTGCAAGACCTCATTCTAAAACCAAATGTTTTACCGGTGACATTCCTCAAGCATAATCCTCTTTCATATTTGCAGCGACTCATTCTTGATAGGTCCCATTTGGTTTGGAACGAATGTGATCTAGAGTTGAATTTTCTTCGATGTGTCCTTAAATCAGCATCAAGCTCCCTTAGAGAACTTGGCCTTAAATCTAGGCCTCCCATGGAATGGGAAGGTCTTCTTCAGCAGTTAAAAATGGAAAATTGTGATTTTCAAATATTGCGACCTATAGTTTAAAATGCGTGCCTCAAATTCCAAAGATTCATTTATTCCAAACAATAAGTAAAAATTGCCACAGTTACTATAGTAACCCATTTTCGATCGTGTCTTAACACACAATTATTAGTTAAACAGAAAAGTTTCAAAAATGCTGAATTTTTCACATTCCGGTGACTTTAAGTTTCCGTTGTTCTTTTGCCTTATTTTTTATATAGCCCGTTGTCACTGCATCAAAGAGAAACATAATGCTTTGCATAATAAACGATTATTATTCATTTATCTATTTCTCATTTCGTTCTTATCTTAAGCTTAGCTGTATATAACAAATTATTTATTTCAGACCAAACGACGTGTATTGTAGCCGATGTACATACAATAGAAATCAAGTCGATTGAGACTCATGACAAATAAGGAAATAACCAATTCGAGACCGATAGGAAAACATTCCTTAAGAAAACACAAGATCGCATGAGGTTTGGAGTATAAAGGTAAAATCGGCGGTAAGAGAGAATACAAGGAACCTATCAGGAATTGGCATGTCCCACTTCCTCGGAACAAAGGCTGTAAAAATGGGAAACCGTGACGAATACAGAGAAAAAAAAACGTATAGAATACTTCGCCGTCTCGATTTCCGTTCGGTCTACACGTGCACACTACATAACTGCCGCCATTTAGAAGGTGAGTAGATGCTGATCATAATTTCCGCGCGATTGACAAATATTAAAAAAAAACAAACAAATAAAACAGACAATCTCCAATAACCAATAAGGATAAAGGAATCGGGCATGATTAGTTTGCGCTAGGGATAATAAAACCATATAGTTTCGTACATAGTAGAGATGGCTCGCGTATATATATTTATTGATACCGCGAAGTAATAGAGCTGGAAATTGGTACCAAAGAAATTTTCATCTTATCTGACGGAGGTTTTTCACCCTCCCCTGCCATTATAACTGCAACTCCTAAATGTAGTGGTATCTGTTTACCCTAATGAGAAATGCAGTTAGGATATAAACTGCTTTGTTTCCCTTTCAATGACTTCAATAACACGTGGAGGAAAACAAATGATTAAAAAAATAAACATAAATACATTCCGCCAGTGCTAACCCATTTTTTTTCTTTCTTTTTTCTGCAGGTGTCCTCAGCTGGACTGCATCCTTAATCACTAGTAGAAATCAGACGACTCGAGCGTTTTGCATGACTTACTCAACGTGGGATACTGGCCATTATTGGGACCCAACAGCAGTGGTGGGGCTGAGGGTTGCTCATGACGGTTATGACTTCCGCGTCCGTTCCTAGTAATCGAAAATGCCATTACCATAATGACATTGAAGTAAATGATTTTATATATACATGACAAGAATGTGAAATTTATTCTTACATGGTTCCCGGGAAAGGCGGCGTCTGTGGAGGAGTGTGTGTATGACGATAATGTGCGTGACGTCCGGGGTACGTTCCAGCTGACGAATATGTTTGCGGAGGATTCAACGACGGTCGGTTTAGGCTGCCACCCTGGGCCCCACGACTGCTACTGCCAGCGCTACTAGATAGCGGAAGAAACGGATCCGCTTCGGCTACTTGTAAATAACCCTTACTGCAAATGGAAAAACAAAAACATGCTGCTACATTACGTAAAATTTAGAAACTGTTAATTTTACTCTCACCGTTTCCTGAGATAAATCCACACGTGAGAATCTACCCAGACCAAAAGGGTGAAGAGTAATCCAGAGCCCAATGCACTTGCCAACATAAAGGTCAGTCCAAATCTATTTTTTTTTAGGTAAAAAAAAAAAAATCCGTTTTTATCTCAAACCAATAACAAGAAGATGCAAGAAGAACAGTGCGAGAATTAACATTAGGTAAATATATCGAGTAAAAAGATGATTTACAAAGCTTTGTTGCAGACGACGTCCAGTACATCCAAATATCGGCGATGGAGCGGCGCGCAATCAACTAAACCGGCTAGAGTAGCCAAGTTTTGGGTTGCGGTTTTCAAAGATCTCGTAAGCTTGTCGAGTGAAGGCTGAACCTAATATTATAAAGGAAAAAATATATGCATAAATAAAAAAAGACAAAAGTAAAATAGTAGAAGAAAGGATCGAAAAAGAATAGTGACTTACGTCTTTTGGCGAATAGTGCATTTCGGCGAGAGCGGCAAACTCGGCCACTAGCTGTTCACTTTTTTCGATATTTAAACGGGCCTGGCGCACAAAATTGTTGAAAGGGCCACTCTCTTTGACTGCACCGTCAACCGGACAGTGAATGTAGTAATCGGCTACATCTGCGCCATATTGATTGGCAATTAGGCGCTCGATAACACCAGCAGGATCGACACATGCATCCCCCATAGCCTTAAAAACAGCTGAAATTAGATTCTCTAGTATGGGTCAGAAGGCAAACTTGGCGGAAATACTAACCATGGCTACAGCAACGTAGACTGAAGCAGTACACCAGCTGATGATAATCATTAGCAGACCCAAAACGGCAAACCTGGAAGATAAAATAATTTAGCGTAGCATCGGGGAAAAGAACCAAGATGCTCAAGCTTAGTGCCGAATGCATGGAATTATTTACATCACAAGCAAGCAACGTATGCGACGGATGACTCCAAAAATAAGAATCAGACAAAGCAGGATGAAGGCGCTGAGCAGGCCCATGGTAATCGGCCATCTGAGTATTTCAGCCATTATATAAAATGAAATGTTTTTAAAAACTTTAGGTGACGATTACAAGATGGACTCTTAACACTACCTATACAATTCGACGGTGTCGAAAACTCTAAGGAATGGCGGCAGAGGAGACGGTGGCAATAAACGTTCGTAAAGCAGAGTCATATCATCGATGGAGCGATTTATGTTTGCCGTGGTTCCATGTAACAGCTCCAATGCCAGACGCTGAATAGTAGCGTTCGGCAGGAGCTTACCATCGTCGACAACTTCTGTTAGACGATCGGCTAATGGGAAACTTTGAGTTTCTAGATTTAATTTTAGCGAATGACTCTAATAAAAATAAAATCCATTAACAACCAATTAATCATGGCGACAAACAAAAAAAAGGGGAAAAAGGAAAAGACAAATGTTTATACATTATCCTTGACGGCGTCAATGTTGTGCTGAACGGCACGCAACGTGGTGCTAAATCGCAAAAAAGCATTGTGTACATCGTCATTCCCGTAAAGACCGACCGCTACGGTAGCGCTAATAATAACAAAAAGGAGCAATGTATACGTTTGCCAATAATAGTAGATAAAATAAGAAAATTTCTAATAAATAGTTGAGGACTACCTGCATATAAACGCCGTCACACCGAGAACCCAACGGTGGCAGTAGAGACTTCTACCTTGCCTAAGCTGTTTGTCACAACACCGAGAAAGCAGATATGATAACAAAATCAACAGAGTCAAAAGCAGCCAAACAGCTGGAACACTAGCTGCAACTCCCAGTGACTAAACGAAAAATGTAATGAAATTTGGAACTCTACAAGAGATTTGGAGTACATACCTCTAGGTAGATATCACTCCTGGGATTGAAGGTACTGTTCACTAACTGGAAAGTGATATTCACATGTGGCAGTGAATGATAAAATGTGGCTAACAGTGATGGTACATAATCTCCATCCATGTTTTAAAACTTTCATGTACCCTCCTAAGCATTACATCCCCTGTTGAAATGAAATATACAAAACATCAGTATGGCTACCAGGTTCTCACAATTTAAAAAATTACAAACAATCTCAACTAATATTCTCACTATTAACAGACAATTAGTAGATGATAGAGGGAAAACAGTGAAGGGGGGGGGTCCCATTTGTTTACATTTGAAACAAGCAATAACAAAATAAGCAACAACAATGATACAGTGGCTCAATGGCTTTGTGCCAACAATAGGCCTACTGCATATGGCCTTTGTGGTAATGCCGTGAATCGAATTTCGCTGTCTTACAACGACAGACTACCAATTTTGAGGCAAATTATATCACGTAAGAGAAAAAGTAATGAATAGTCACATAACTGAATCTTGGAATATTTGTGCGAACCTATATGAGAAATAAGGGCCTCAGAATCAAAGCCCCAATCATTGCATGAACGCAACTGTATCTAAGCTTCATTCTGTTATTTGTAGAGCTAGTATCATCCCTATATTGAAACATTTCAGAAGTTTACTTACATTTTGAAATTGTTTGAAAGGTGAAACTATCTTAACTTCATCGCTGTCGATCAATTGGTATGGGTTAAATGCCTATATTGGTAACAAATGTAGAGCCAAACCCAGCGGGCTGTTAGAACTCGGACGCCATGAGCTCTAATAATAAGGATAAGCGACATTGCCACGCCACAAAAAAAAATAAATGTAAAAAAAAATAAATCGAAATTCGCATTTTCGCAATCGCAATGATGTCAATGAACGAGTGGAACGAGTAATGTGATCTGATCAAAAACAGGCGTTTATTTGATATAATAAAAAGAATGAACGAAAATATGTTCATTAATTCCAAGTTTTGTCATTTTATTTCGATTCATTTTACACTCTTCAGGAGAATGGAGATTGGCTGGAATTTTTATCCTCCAAAGATTGCTCTAAACACACCTGGAAATATTGTTACAAAAAGGTATATTTGATTATTTCTCACAAATGATGTTTTAAGTGAAGTCCACATGAAATCAAAAAAGTAAATTGTCATCTGAACTTTATATTAATGCTATTAGTAAGGGAATTACATTTGAAAACTGCTGTCTTCTTCCTTGGTTAACTATCAACTCCTCTACTTTCATATGTTCTTCTTGACTCAGGTCACTGGTCATAATGACTGTATCAATTTTTTTGTATCAATTGGGGGATCAGAAGAAAATAATCTATCCCACCAACATTCTTCTTTTTTTTCTAGGTTGACCTTAGATCAAAGTTTAAAATAAATTTGAAAAACTGTAGTTTTAAATTTATTGCTACTTGGACATATTCTCCATCAAGGCTCCATAGACACTCATCAGGGATAACTCTGTGAGGGAATGTTTGGTCTATCAAAACAAAGCTTCCATCATGTCCAACAGTTGCAACCCAGAGATGGAGAGGGTCAATTTTCACATTTACTTGTTTAGCTTTTTGTATGTCCTTTGTGACTGGAATGAAAACATCAATATCACCAATGGTTTGACTCCACCTTGAAAAAAAGCTTTTACAGAAATTTTTCTTACAAGAGTTTAATAATGCATACCTGTAGGTTCCCCGGTCATCTCCATTGTACATTTCCCTAACATCTTTTTCTTGATTTTCCTCTATCTTTCTCCAGGCAGCACTACTTGTTTCAACTTTAAAAGGTTCAGTTGTGTCTGCTTCAACACCTAACACAATCTCTTGACAGGCTGAAGGAACATCACTTTCATTAGATGCCATGTTCCCTAGTATGGCAGCCTGTTTCTCGTAATGAATCTGGTTTTCATATCTTTGGAACAGTTTCTGTACAACACCATTAGCTACACCACCTGGAAACCCAACTTTTCCAGAAGAATCATTTTGATGCTGAAAAAAGTCTGTGCTAGAATTGAGAAACCACAGTATTTCAAGTGCGCGGTTAAATGAAAATTGTTCAATATGTTATGATGTTATTAATACCATCTGTAAAGGAATCCAAAGACAGAATCGAGAAACGTGACTATACTACGTTGTTCTTTTAAAATTTCGAGAAACAGTCGGTCGTGCTTATTGCTCTCCATTTTACAGCAAGAAATTTAAAAATGAAAAAAGTGCAAAATGAATTTAAAATATTTGCGATAAGGCCAGTTCAAACAATCGAGACTCTGACGACTGACAAGCTTGTTTTGAAAAGTTTTCCGCTTCACCGGGGGACCGTGTATTTCGCGTATCTGGAACATGAAACAGTACGGCGTGGAAATAACCGTGGAAATAGGCGGAGTCCTTAACCATTGAATTTGCTTTGCTGAGGGAGGATATTTCATGGAAGGAAACAATAACTTCGTGGAATGTTTCACAAGTGCGCTATTTATATTTTGCGATATGAAATATAACTGAGTTGCTAAAAGAGAGTTTTTAATGAAAACTTGTTTTATTCTTCTTTCAAGGACATCACGATGTTCGATTAACTTTTGACGTCGGTTTTTATTATCAGACACAGACACTGACGTTCTAACAAATTTTAGTTCAGACTGCAAATCCTAATACAGAAACCGAACATGGATAGAAGCGTAAACCCTAAACCATTACCATGAACATGACAGTTCTTCATACCTAGCCTCTAAAAAAAGACGTGAACACGCATATATACTCTATACAATTACGGTTTTTTTCCTGTTCGTGTAATGACCAGATGTCAACGAAACAAAAGTGTAATAAAATCAAGTGAATAATAACAGGGCCAATATCCTGTATCTTAATACTTATAGGTGTCTGCAAACATGGGGTTTTCTTCAAAATGCAATACGCTGTGAATATGTGAATGTGGGCGGCTGAGACAGTTCGTCAGGCCACTGCATCGGATTTCCTTATAATAAAAGCATAACGTTGCAGTGATTAGTTAAATAACCCCATGTAGCACAATTGACAAAATTACTCCAGCACTAATCAGCGCTGGCACCACCCGTTTCCACGGTGATTTGCCATGGCATATCGTTCAACGTTCCATCTTCCAAGCACACTATATAGACGGTCCCATGTTAAGCTCCTCCCATTAGAGGAAGGAAAAGCCAAAGCCATCCCATCTTCCACGATCTTTTGCTACGATACACTGGTACACGATACGCATACACGATTTACTAGGTATCAAAGACTTGTCGACCTGTACCTGTACAGTCCGATAGCTTTTCCGGTTTCACAGCTGAATAATACAGCGACTTCAAGCAGAAGAAGACCTCAAACCATACTAAGAAGACCAAAACCATGGCTAACCCAATGCATCGAATTCCGAGCTACATCTCAAGGACGACCTTGAATTCGAGAGGAATTAAAGTCGGGTTAGCGAAGTCCGTGGAGCAGTTGCTGAGTAGATGTTCGGCTGTCTTGGTAACTACATCCCAGAGAACGGTATTGAAATGCTTTTTTCATTTTTTTCATCTATACAGTCTTTACACAATAGAGTGTTTTTTTGTTTTCATCACAGATGGCTAGTGGTTATCGAACTGAAGCTGATACTTTTGGGGAACTACAAGTCCCAAATGATAAATACTATGGTGCTCAAACTGTTCGTTCAACTATGAATTTTCCAATCGGTGGAGAATCTGAAAAGATGCCTGTAAGTGCCATCACATGTACTGAGATACTTATTCCTACAGTAACATTTTCTTTTAATTTCATCCTAGTTGCCAGTAATCAAAGCATTTGGAGTACTTAAGAAAGCAGCAGCAGAAGTCAACCAAGATTATGGGCTTGATCCCAAAATTGCTGCTTCAATAAGTCAAGCTTGTGATGAGGTATTGAAAGCTCCATAACGATCACAGTTTATTAGGAAAAAGGTGTGAGCAAATTGTGTAATTCTTCTCTGTGTATTAGGTTATAAGTGGATCTCTGTATGCAGAGCATTTCCCTTTAGTGATTTGGCAAACAGGATCAGGAACACAGTCAAATATGAATGTGAATGAGGTCATAAGTAACAGGGCAATAGAAATTATGGGTGGTACTCTGGGAAGCAAGAAACCAGTACACCCTAATGATCATGTGAACAAAAGCCAGGTTTTTTAAGCAAATAATTTTGTTTATGTCTCTTAACTTACTTGAATCATATTTTATGTAAAGAGTTCCAATGACACATATCCCACAGCTATGCATATTGCAGTGGCTGTTGAAGTAACTAGTACTCTTCTGCCTAGCCTTCAGAAACTTCATGATGCCATTGATGCAAAGGCCAAGGAGTTCCAAGATATAATCAAAATAGGACGAACACATACCCAGGTACGTCCTTTTTGGTCGACTGTGAAAATGTATTTTAGCAGTAAAAGTTGTTTTTTTTTTTATTTGTAATTGTAGGATGCAACGCCATTGACTTTAGGCCAAGAATTTAGTGGATATGCCCAGCAAATTGCATTCGCTATCGAGCGTGTCAAAGCTTCACTTCCACATGTGTATATGCTTGCAGCTGGCGGTACCGCTGTTGGAACTGGGTTGAATACGCGAATCGGCTTTGCTGAAAAAGTTGCTGCGCGAGTTTCTGAACTTACAGGTTACTATAGCATGGTTGTCCAGTATTATATGCATCTTTTCCTTATGCGTAAAAATTCTATAGGATTGCCTTTCGTCACGGCACCAAACAAATTCGAAGCCCTTGCTGCTCATGACGCCCTTGTTCAGATGTCAGGATCTTTGAACACGGTAGCTGTTAGCCTCATGAAAATTGCCAATGATATTCGATTTTTGGCCTCCGGACCTCGTTGCGGATTGGGGGAACTATCACTACCTGAAAACGAACCTGGCTCCTCTATTATGCCAGGTAGAATTGAAAGGGTGTACTTTTTATGGAAAGCAAAATTCTTATATTACTTAAATTATGGTTTGTTATAGGAAAAGTGAATCCCACGCAGTGCGAAGCCATAACTATGGTTGCAGCACAGGTAATGGGTAATCACGTGGCGGTAACCATTGGTGGAAGCAACGGACATTTCGAGCTAAACGTTTTCAAGCCGATGATCGTTTCCAATGTACTCCGATCCATTCGGTTGTTGTCAGACAGCTGTAACGCGTTTACAAAGAATTGCGTCGTCGGAATCGAAGCCAATCGTGATCGCATTAATAAGCTATTACACGAATCGCTGATGCTTGTTACAGCTCTGAATCCGCACATCGGTTACGACAAGGTTATATTTCGGCTGATACAGCTTCATTGATAATTATTGATTTATATTGTGTTCTGTCCAACAGGCTGCTAAGATAGCCAAGACAGCCCATAAAGAAGGCTCCACGCTGAAGGAAACTGCCATCAAGCTTGGTTATTTGACGGAGGAGCAGTTCAATGAATGGGTTAAACCTGAGGATATGCTTGGACCCAAATAATTGTTATTGGTAGCTGAAGAGCTTTCAGTTGCTGGTTTGGTTTTTAATAGCTGTACAATATTATAGAATAAACATGGTTATCTGCTGACGTTGCCATTAGCAACACCATACATCCGGTAACCATAGGCTGTTGACATAAGAAACGGAAGCACAACTTCACCATTTACTCGTTCCGCAAATGTCTAAGAATAGAGCGAAAACATCTGGATGTTAGCGGTGGCTGCACCGCACTCAAATCTTGTCGCAAATGAGGAAATGGAGCTGTTGTCTGCAATCTTTCTCGACAACTGCGCCTGCTTAAAAGCTGCCGTTTTGTACACGAGTCAAAAAGCAATAACAAAAGTGACTTGCGAGCAAGTGCAGGTAAGGAATGTAGGGGTGAAGAGGAACAGGAGCAACGAGCATATGTTTGGGCAAAGAGACCATCACGTGCAGAGTTGGGGAGAAATCAGTTTTCGTGTACAGTTGCTTTTTTGGTCATTCCTTGAGTAGTCGTCACCCGAGTGTCAACATGTGGCGGATGTAGTGAATTTTGTCATACACTTTCTTGGGTACGCCATGACTGCCAATATATTTAAATTCTCAGATTTGGCTGGACAAAACTTCAATCCGACATGCAACTTTCAGAGGTAAATGTGTATCAATGCAGTAGATTCTAAAAAGTTGAAAGAGTTATGTCAAACCCTTCCAAGAGTATTTAATTATTTTTTAACCAAACCGTTTTCTTATGAAGGCACCCGAGAATTGCATCACATCAATCTTCCTCCAAAGTGCATTCGAAGAAGCGGAGTAGATCACGTTGCGTGACATTGAACCAACAAAAACTTTGTAAAGCAGTTTTAATTTTATCAGAATATTCATCGTATCCAGAGCGTAAGGTATACGTGCAATTTTTGTTTTGTTTTGTTTTTGTTTTACTCTTATCTGTTAATCAAAATATGGGAAAGTACAAACTTAGTTTATCCCTCAAAGTAAATCAAAGATTTTATTTTCTAAACTATATTCTCATCATCCTTGTTAGCACTCCTTTCCTCAATAATATGTTGGCTACTAGACTTCAACAATTCGTATTAGAAGTTATTAATTTCGCGTCTGCAGCGCAGCGACATGGTAAAAATGTTGCTAATGCAAACAACATTTGGGGCCGATCAATATTGTGGTACAGGGTAGCTCCGGAAATTGCGCAGGGACTCGGATGCCAAAAAACATTGCACGATAAAGTGTCTTGAGTGATGTTTTTTTCAAGTGGTGAGACAAGTCGCGTGCTTTGTCACAGTTTTTCTTGAGTTGCTGGCTCGGTCTCCTCCGTTCTGTTGTCACGGGAGGTTTCCTAGTTTCTGGCCTCTGGTTTTTCCATGGAAATGAGGGGTTTGTACAAAAAGAAAGTTTGTTGGATTTAGGCCAAAACGTGTTTTTATCGGAAATCGGACGGGGGTTTCCACTATTTTGCTTAATTCAGGAGGATTCGTGAGAGACTGAGCTAACAAATTCAACTTTCATGTTCTTAATAACTACTCTCGAATCGTGATGATAGGTGAGGCCAGAGGCTATGGCCGGAGGAAGACCATCCCTAGTTTATCCTCTATGTTCCACAAAATGGAGGGCGTGGTCATGCGGAATAAGCATAATTATGAATCCCACTAAAATTATAGGCACCGTGCAATACGTTCCTGTCTTCCAAATACCCTTGATATCCTTCGGCGGTCGGGAATTCTATCGCCTATGGTGTAAGGTTGCCTAAGGCCTGTCTGTCCCGCGTACCATTTTTCTTTTTTAATATAATATTATACGCTAGCGTAAAAGAAAGAGAAATGAAAGCCAACCCACACGCTAGCATCGTTGCGTGCAGCCACACTCGAGTGCACGAAAAGAGTAACGCTGTCGTTTTCATCAGTTTAAAATAATTTGTGTCAGTATCAACCCTGCGGTTATACTCAGTACGCAACTGGAAAAAATTAGGTCACAAGGTTTAGAAAAAACGTGGCACTTTTAGAGAAAAGAAAACAACATTTTTGCAGCACCGGGGCAAAATCTTCATACGCAGTTATTGAGTGAAGAGTACTCTCGCCTGGTGGCTGCAGTTACGTTGCCGATCTGACTCATATATCTTGAGCCCTTCGTCCGTCTCTGTACGAAGTCCGACAGTGGCCTTGCTGGTGTTGTTTAGTTTACTGAGGAATTCCTCGTGAATACACGTTGATTTCCCGTCTAGTCTACATCGGTTTGGATACCGATCTAAAAATTTCGAAATTTTTAGACGTCACGGACAGCCGGAAACTAATTGGACTTCCTGTCACGATTTTTCACATCTTTCCGTTCGGGCAGCTATTCAAGTTTCTGTTAGTTCGCTTGAAGAAATCCTAGAGACTTCAGTCATAATACAAGTCCTCCTAACGCAACTATACGCAACGATGGATTTCTTACGTGCCGGGTTGAAAAGTTTTGGCCTGGGTGGCTTCAAAATGGATGACACTACGGCAAATCTAGTGGCCAATTTTGCCAGCGGAGGGATTGGCATGGCCCTAGACCAAATTTCGCGTACTTCTTTGCCCAGTCGGCGGAAGGATCCACCCCCGCCAAGACCACCCTGTCCTTTCAAAGTGGTAAGACATGGCTATGCTTAAATTCTTCCGTTTGTCAACGCAATCATTAAAGCAACCCATCCATGTTCCCTTCGTTCACCATCATCTCAATCATTAGTTAAACCAATACTCTTTTAAAAACTAAACCTTAGAAAAAAAGTATATGAAAAAAAAAATAAATAAATCCTTGACACCGAGGGCTACAGATGGTGTTCATATTCAAGAATGATCTCACCGGAATTTTCGTTTTCTGTGGTAGCTTCAAGCGAAATAGGTAGCTCAAGGCCCAAGGTTTTACTAGGCACGGCAACGAAAGCAAAAGCGAAGGCGTAACAGACGGCTTGCCACTAACGTGTTGTCCTATTGTCCCTTGCCGCTAGAGTTTCAAAATAGAACGAGCTTGAGAAAAGTAAAAGATGGATTACTGAGTGCAGAATGTGACCCAAAATTTTCTCTCTACCCTACAAGAAGGCCAAAAACGTGAATTCATGTTCCAAAGAACAGAGATGCCTTGTATGCTTCTTTTTTTTTACTTTGCGTTTAATTAGTTGTAGGGTATTCAGAACTGACATGCATCAGTTGCCTTTTTTTCTCCTCTTTTTGCTAAGATGAGCAAACTATCGTAAATAATCTGGCAAGCATTTGCTACGGTATTTATAGCTCAGCCAAATCACTGTTGGCTCTGTTTGTTATCTTAAGTTCAACAAAATTTGTTGAAAAAACAGGTCGTTGTATCACAAACATCCTCTTGTCAAACATAGTTCTGATCATGAGAATCGCTTCCGTAGTTGTGTTGATTTCAGTTGATTTCCAAATGTGTTGATCTTTAGACTCTATAAAAGTCTTGAGTTTGGTTTCGCATTAGGCTTAGTTTATAGACATCTGCAACAGAGATTCGCGCATGTCAGCCACCATAAACAAGATAGTTTTCGCTACATTGTGTACAAGAATCTCCTACAAAATGAATCATTATGACCAAATTCAGAGCTGAATACGAAAGTTAGAGTGCTGAGTACATAAAAACAGATTTAAAAGTAGTACCTAGTCTATATTTTAAAAAGATGACTAGCATAGAGAAATCTACATCGCCAGGGTTTTTTTTTTCCTTCGGGCGTTTCCCGTAGTCAATGAATCCGGTGCAGTGAACCCGTTTGTTGTTTTGCAATGTAGTGATTTCCTGTTTTAATGTGTCGGGCGTTGCTCATTTTAATGATTCTAAAAATGTGATTTGACCGAGATTGGCCTCGAGTTTTGTTTTGTTTCTTTGGTTGCCTAACTAAAAAAGACGAATCGTTAGTGGAACACCGTTAGTGAAACAACTCTTTTTAATTATTATTTTTTGTTTTTTTTTTTACGGATGCATGATAACTGAATATTTCAGGAGCTTATTTTAATATTTCTTCTTCTTTGGGCTTCAAATAATTGACTTGTTTAAGGCATCAGCAGCAGCAGAAACCACACCCTCAAAAGGGTGTGACGCGTTACGCAAGTATGGGCATACCTTAAAATCAGGTTTAAAGTGCGACTATTTTGCTTCATTGCTGATGAAACGAACATGTTTCTTAACAATTGGATTCCAAAAGAGATAAGATTGTAATGGCATGAATCTATGATTGTTTGAGGACACAGATTATTGTGTTGTCAGTGAGAAGGATTTATTTTCCAATGACAGAGCATATCCATTGAACGCTAACTACAGTATGACTTTGAAACTACATGTTACACAACCACATGAAACGGTCTAAATTTCATGCCTATGATATTATGAGAATTTTTAGCTGGCCTTCTCTTTCTAGGGTTGTTAATTATTACGGTTTGTCGGTTATTAGGGCTTGTCTGTAATTTCAAATGGTAGAAATCGAAAGGATGGGAAAACAACGAGTCATTACAAGTAGAAGAAAGTGACAACTTGAAGGCCATATCCTTGATGGTCAACCAAGCACGACCAAGCAGTAATTCTACCGGATATCGTGTGGTTCGATTCACCACATCTAGAACGATAGAAAGTGCGCGTACGGGGTCTTAACAAAATTCGTTGTTTGCCCGATCGACATCGGCCTCAAGTATTTGTCCCGTGCAGTTTGTCGCTGAGAGCATTGTCGGCGAGGTAGAAGAACTATGTCCTATACGCATGCTTAGTATCACCTATCGATTTTTGCTAAAGTGCAGAACTGGTGCCAGCTTTCCTGCATAGCTAGCAGCAAAAAATTGTCAGCTGTTTTTGTTTCCCTCGTTCATCGCTGCAAAAAGTCTGTGCGTTATCCTTTAGTGTTGGTTTTTGCCATTACGCCGTGGATATTCTTCCGAGTAGTCACGTACGACGTTCTAAAGAAATCCTGTTGTGAAATCGAAATGCCTTATACCTACGGGAACTTCACAATCTACAACGTGAGTTACCGTGTTCGACGAAATTAGTTCCAGCCATATTTTCAAATGTTCTCCTGCCTACCCCGGTCTTCTTGTATCTACTGCTATCGTAACAGTCTGCAATTCTTTGCTTACGTCATCGATGTTAACACAGACGCCACCTGTAGAGTGCAATGTTTAGTAGATAAGGATTATACTTATTCCATGCATATGTTTTGGGAAGTCATGTTTTCATAATGAAAAATGAACCAATAGTAGAGTATCTACACCGCTAGATTTCGTACCGATTGAACCATGAAATATGCTTATCAGGAATTAGGGAAGAGATGAATAGACGCAAGTTTTTTTTTTCGTCTATCTCGTTTAGTGTGTTGACGGCCTTCAAACTATTTCCAATTTGTCCATTTAAAAAAAATTCGGATCATCCAAATATGAAGCCATATTCAATGCCTAATATGGGTTTCAGACAGCCAAAAGTAAGCTTTTCCACTACTAAAGTAGGCATTTTTACTTGACCATCTGATGTTCCAGTAACTATCCTTGTAGGAAAACGCGCAACACATCGCGTTTTGCTTCTTAAAGTTCCCGCAAAGTTTACTCCCTGTGGCGGTCAAAGAATTTCAACCCAATCTTACGTACTAAATTTTCCTTACGGGCCCGTTGTGATTAAACTCCAATCTAGAACGTGGTTAACTAATAGACATATCTTTGTTAATTGTGGAAACACCGTGCCACGCTTTGTGTACTATACATAGATAACGGAGCAGTTCATAAGTTTTTGATTGATTGCCAAGGGCTTAAAATTATCCGCAATATTGATAAACGTAACATGTGAATTGCGGCAACCAAGAGATTCTTATTTGAAGATGAGCAGTTATTGATGAGATGATCCTCCATTTCTCACTATTTTTATGACAGCTGGGAGAGAAGGGTGCCGGAATTAAAGGCCGTCAGAACGTGCAAGATTTCGTTCAAATCCGAGATAGCTGTCTACAAAATGGAACCCTTTTCGAGGATGCGTCTTTTCCAGCGGACAATTCGTCCATCTACTACAGTCGGCGCTCTGCTCGCGACTTTGTCTGGTTGAGGCCAACGGTAAGTTCCTGTATTAGATAGCTAGATGAAGCGATCCGCTGCAATTCAGTTTCATGTCTCTATCAATGCTACAGCATGATATTCTATCATTCCGGCTGATGGCAAACAAATACATGTTTACATTTTTTAGGAAATCGTCGAGGATCCACAACTCTTCGTCGAAGGAGCTTCACGATTCGACGTGCAGCAGGGCGAATTAGGTACAATTCTGTGTTAATGAATAGGATACAAAAGTGCTGCCTTTTGTTCATTATGTCACACTAGAAACTCTAAGCAAAGGTTGAAGTTTGTACTGCAATTGAAGCATTGTATTTATTTCCGCTGATACCACTCAAGGTAGACATTTGTGTGCAACGTCACTTCCATTGCGAAGTGTATACTACAACAACTGTAGCGATTAGCTCCACGCTAACTAAACATTTGGCAGTAAGTCTATTTCTTGTTATGCTTGAATTTTTCAACTATTTAGGCGATTGCTGGCTGCTTGCTGCCATGGCTAGTCTGACTCTTAACCCAAAATTGTTTCATCAAGTTGTACCCGAGGATCAAAGTTTCACCGATAATTATGCGGGAATTTTTCATTTCCGGTAGAAGTCATACTTCATCCTATTGACAATTTGCTAACATTGAAAATTCGCACTTGGCCAAATGTCTCTATTGAAACTCCAATCTAGGATCTGGCAATACGGCACCTGGGTGGATGTCGTGGTAGACGACCGTTTGCCAACTTGTGACGGAAAACTGGTTTTTTTGCAGTCACAAACAAAAAATGAATTTTGGAGCGCTCTGTTGGAAAAAGCATATGCCAAGTAAGCAAACGAGTACCTGGTGTGCCAGTTCAGTTTTTGCAAACATCATGGGTCAAATTTTTATTTCGCTTTACTTACGCAGGCTCCATGGCGGCTACGAAGCGCTTAAGGGCGGAACTACGTGCGAGGCTATGGAAGACTTTACAGGCGGAGTGAGCGAAATGTACGAACTCAATCAAGCTCCCCCAAATCTTTTCAAGATTCTATTGAAAGCTCACGAGCGCTCATCATTAATGAGCTGCGCAATTGAGGTTAGATCTGTAGTCTGTTTATTTCTTCCTCATTAACTTATCACGTTGTGATTATGCAGCCGGATCCTGACCAATTGGAAGCCGAAACGCCGTTGGGTTTGATTAAAGGTCATGCCTATAGCATCACAAGCGTCAAAATGATGGACATCCGCACTCCTCGAATGTCGGGGCAGATTCCCATGATTCGTATTCGAAATCCTTGGGGAAATGAAGCCGAGTGGAAAGGCGCTTGGAGCGATCAGTAATAATATTGCTAATATTATACAGGTTACTCATCCGACAATACCTGATAAACCAACAACGTTCGTCTGCTTATTGCAGATCCCCGGAATGGCAGTTCATTCCGGAAGACGAGAAGGAGGAGGTGGGCCTGACTTTCGATCGCGATGGCGAATTTTGGATGTCGTTTCGCGATTTCTCTGCTCAGTATTCTCGCCTAGAGATAGTCAATTTGAACGCCGATTCCTTAGAAGAAGAGGAACTGTCTGGTGACCATTCAAAACGCTGGTCGGCAAACGAGTTCGCTGGAAACTGGGTTAAAGGAGCATCTGCTGGCGGCTGCAGGAACCATTTAGGTATGTTCTTTTATATCAGCCTTTCATCATTGCGAATCAACTGCGATAGAGGTTCTCTAACTATCTGAGTGTATTAAGAATATTTAGGAAAATGCTGTCCATGTTTGCTGATGATCGCATTTTTATTTTTATCCCCGTTTTTGGTAACTTCCAATTCTTTTTTTTTGTAAAAAGCGCAACTTTGGAGACCTTCGGAGAAACGTCGAATGCAATTTTTAATTCGTCTGATGTGATTATTATTTGTAGATCGAACATGTGATAATAATCAGCTATATAACAGCTCTGTTGAATGTTCTCGAATTGGTTAAGAAAGCCGGCGGTCGTTATTGTGTGACAAAAAACCACATCAGACCATTATCGAGCGGGGATTTATATAGCTACACGTTATATTTCGTGTATCGGACATTATATCCGTTGCAAGATATTTTTGAAGGAAGCAAAGTACTGGCTGCAATTATGAAACCGACTATACCCAGCGACAAATTAAAACAAGATCTTATTCTTAGTTTGATTATTGCTTCATCATTCGATAAGTCTCAGCCATCACGAGATGGCATGCCTATTGCTGATAGTAGCGAATCAATCCTCACAGGAAACGGAAATGCTTGGGCAAAACCGCTCTACCGACAAGGAAAAGATGTGTTCCCTTTTCTTTCTGTCTTTTTATTTATTTATTATTTTTTTGGTTTACAAAGAAAAGATCCAATTCGGATGAAGTACGCGTAGTTATTTTTATACTTCCGGAAAACCGTTTTAAGACTTGACGTTAGCAACACAAAAAACTTTGCGTAATATAAATAAACAATAATCCATTTTGTGAAATAACTTTTGAAATTAAATGATTGAAAAAGAATTACTTGAAATTCATTTTTTCCGGGTCAAGTGAGTGCTTCATTACTTTATCTTTCCTCGTTATAGCCACTTTTCATCTGAATCCGCAATATCGTATTACACTGGAAGATCCGGATGGTTAGTATTTCATCTCTTATTTTTTATTCTGTTTGATCTTGTAACTAAAAACTCCGTTTTTAAATGAAATGCAGATGACGACAACGACGACAAGTGTACTGTAATTGTGGCTTTGATGCAGAAGAATCGTAGAGCTCAGCGCAAAATTGGTCTGGATTGTCTAACAATTGGATTCACCATTTATCACGTAAGGCAAATGTCAAATGAATAACGGTTGATAATGGTTAATCACGATACTTAAAAAAAAATCCACAGCTTAAAAATCCTGACACTGCTCCGAAACCACTCGACAACAAATTTTTTAAGTACAACGCATCTGTGGCTAGGTCACCATCGTTCATCAACTTACGAGAAGTCAGCTGCCGATTCAAACTTCCACCGGGCGTCTACGCAATTATACCGTCAACATTCGAGCCAAATGAAGAAGGAGAATTCATTCTTCGGGTCTTTTCTGAAAAGAAGAATAACATGGAGTAACAATTTATAATTAATCATTATACATTCATAACCTTTAATTACCCCCCAAACCAACATCACGTGTCCATAATATCTAAAGGGGGTTTACGCACTTTTGGCAGAACGTATGGTAGGCGCATTATAACATATCCATCAAATTCTTTCTTTCAGGGAGAACGACGAAGAAGTGGATATCGGCGAAGCAGATGATCAAGTAAGCACTTTTCCATTTTGGCAGTATAAAGCAAGACCTTTTTGGAAAATCCATAGTCATTTCGATGACGGCACGGCCGACAGCATGACGACTTTGGTTTTATTACTTAGTCTTTCCTGTCGCCTGTCGCTTTTTTATTCATTTTTATTTTTCGACTGCTGAACGTGATTCCTCTTCATATTTATTTTATCATCTTTTTTTTTTTTTTTTTAATTCTTATTTCATTACTTTCTTTGACGTGGCACACGAATCTCCTCTACTAGGGTAATACTGGCCGGATGCACAACAAAGGCAAACACTTTTATCACGTAAGTCTTGACTGTGAGACAGCGCTTATGAAAAAACAAAAGCCTTTATGACGATATTTCGTATACCATGAACCCGCTTGCAATTTAACTTTGAATATTTTACACATACATTTTTTTTTTTAATTTTGTTTGCGCAAAAGTACCAGTACAGTTAATTTTCAGCAGCGTTGTTTGGATTTGCTTTGAACTGTCGAACGAGTGCATTACCGTAGACGACTGGGGCAAATAATTTTTACTCATTAAACATTCGTCTAGTTACGTTCTGGAGACTTAACCAGAACAGTCCCTTTAACCTGTAAAACGTATTGCATTGCTAGTTTCAAGAAATTGAAGTGTGTCCTAATTTTCGTAAATTTAGCAATATGTTTTCGAAAGAGAAGTGAATTCTCAATTTAAACATTTTTGCACGACGTATTTTCATGGAAATTTTTGACAATTACTTGCAGGTTAAAAGTAATGATACTTTTGACGACTCCAGTGATGTTGTTCAGCTGTTCCGCCGCGTTGCTGGAGTTGACATGGAGATTGATTGGGTCGAACTGCAAAACGTTCTTAATACTTCCTTCCAGCGTGGTAAATATTCACGGTTCTTTTATTTACCGATGTGTAAATTGCTGTACAGGTTTTGTATGCCCTTTACTTGGGATCATTGGTGTTGTTGTGTAGTGGATTTAATACCGCAATTGATGGTTCGAAGTGTTTCATCCGTATGTGTGTCTGCCATGGCATCGCTGTTTCGGTTTGCAATCCAGTTGGATTTTTTATTCGTACTAGAGTTTAGAATACCCGTAATTAAAACACATTAACCACAACTAATTGAAATGAATCTTTGCAACAAATACTCTGGGGGAAAAAAATCCTGTCGGGAATTCGGAACCGGACCGTGCAGAATCTTCAGAGGGTAAGGCTAGTTGTTTTGAGTCCTTAGCTGATCACCTGTTAGACGATTGAAGGCATTCTCTTTATTTTTCCTTTTCTTTCGTACACGTAGCCAAAGGATATTTTTGGCTCTAAAGACATCAAACCTCGACAATATAGCGACAACAACCTTTTTCCTGCGACGAATTATCATAATTTTTTAAAGTTAAAGACTATTACCGAGACTTACGTGCCTCGTTAAGGTGTTTCGAAACAAGAAGAATAGCTCGACTATATTTGTTATGGGGACAACAAATAAGACTATAGTCTACCTTGGTGAGGGTAAGGGCATGGGGATGTCAAGTGATTCATTCAAAAGTGAATCCAACTTTGTAATTTTCTTCTTCATTTGCCTCATGATTATAAAGACTTCTCAACTTAACAAATTTGGTTCCTTTGGCAAAGAAGATCGAATAGAATTGTATTTGCAGCTTTCCTTTTAACATCTTACCGCTTTCTACTTATATCTAATAACAGTTATATCTTTTGTTCATATCTGTTATTACCTTGTTATTGCATGATTTAATAGCTCAGAAGAGACTCACAACGTGTGTTGAACTCCTAACAGTAATTTTCTGTTTGTGATGGCGCTTGGCGTCGGTTACAGAATTCGCATTCGATGGATTCAGCAAAGATGTCTGCCGCAGCATGATCGCCATGTTGGATACGGATCATTCAGGAAAACTTGGCTTCGAGGAATTCAAAAAGCTGTGGTCCGACATTCAAACCTGGAAGGTAAAGCAAAGCATATCATTTACATGTATTTAAACCCCATTCGATTAACCAATTTTCTTTTTGAATTTAAAACTAGAACACGTTCAAACTGTACGACCGGGATCGTAGCAATTCGTTAAGCACTTTGGAGTTGCGCTCTGCCCTCCATGCCGTTGGTTATCGTCTCAACTATCACGTCTTAAACGCGCTGGTTTTGCGTTACGGCGATCGACGAGGCACTCTGGCGTTTGATGATTTCATCATGTGCGCCATCAAAATGAAATCCATGATTGGTACGCAATCTCCCTCTTCATTTTTTGCAATCTCATACGTATGTGTAAATAGAAAAGTTTTATCTGAAATATGCTTCATTATTACAGAGGCCTTCAAAGAGCGAGACCCTCACAACACCAAGCGAGCAACCTTCACGCTCGACGAATGGATTGACAAGACTCTCTATTGTTAAATTACAAAATAATCGTTTCACATCTGAATCTTTACCGACATTTTGCGGTTGAATAGCATAATACGATCATCCATGTTTGCCGAGCTTTAGAAGACCCATAGTAGCTTATGTTAATCTCTTCCCATAGGCCTATAACACTCTTTCCATAAACGTTTGACGACATTTTCATTTAAAAGATGCCCAAGGGTAATTTGCTTCCCGATGAAATCAATCCGTTTTGCAAAAAGATTTGTACTGCACTCTGCTTGTTCCTCTTTTCCCCGTCATTTTTTATTCACCTTGCCGTTACTTCTGGGCATGTACAACGTTCACTAGGGAGACTAACATAAAAGGGAAAAGTTTCAATATACGCTACATCCTTAATCTGAATCAAAAGGATAAATTGCTTGATGTTTCTGAACAATACATAACATGAAAATCGAAAGTAAAACACAGTCGAACACAGTTGGTGCATTAAACGATTTGAGTAGCTCGTTATTTCATGTATAATACGCCATATCTTATTTCACGCGGATAGAACAGGGGGTGTGAAACTTGAACTTGCACTCTTCGTAAAAATAATTACGGTACTAAGTTTTGACAAGAAAATGAGGAATTTTTTATTCGAGATTCTTTCGTAGTTCTGGGACATCGTATAATTCGCCGAAGAATTTAATGACACCCTGAAAAGAATTAACTGTTTTCGCACACATGGTGCAGCTTATCACAAATTCCTTTGTATAGCAGACACAAACCCCAGCCAAAAATCGGAGACAATTAATTGTACAAGTTTACAATGAATCGCATACTAGTATAATTAATGATATATTAGCCTGATTTTATCATACTAGTTTGTATTAAGTATGATCATAAAGTAACAATATGCAATTTAATACCGTTTAATACATGCTAATAAAACAGAAGCAATTAATTATGCTAGTTTTCAATAAATCGCATACTATCAAAATTAATTATTTGTTACTTTACAAACTGGTAATAAAATGTGATAAAAAAGTAATATTATGCAGTTTGATACAAGGCGGAGGCAATTATTGCTTAATGTATATATTATTAGAAGTCAATTATTATGAGTTATATTATAGTTTTCAATAGATCGTGTTTCACACCGATGAAACAAAAGTTAACATAGTGCATAGATGTGATTAGTGCGTAAAATTTTGGAAAATTATTATATGACTGTTAAAAAGGATATAATTCTTTCGGGGTTAGCAACCCAGGAATAATGAGAAAAAGCAAAATTTTTACATTTTCCCAAATTTTTGGAGGTGTTTATACCATTCATTATATTATCAAATAATATCCCATAATTTTTTTGGACTTGTGAACGCCTGAACCGAATAAACGAGATTATACCCCGAATATTTTATGGACTTGGAAAGTTGGGAAGAACCAATTTTTCAGGGTATTTTTATTTTGTTTAGCCACTTCTATTCCAAGTATCCGCATAAATACGAAAGTTTAACTTTATAATGTCGATTTCTCTGTTTCAAATTATTATGTTAATTCAATTAAGTTAAGTTATCATTATAAATTTCACAAAATCAATTTTTATGAATCGTTGATGTTCGAAAACCAAATTCTATCACGTAAAATCAAATGTTTCCAAATATTAAAAAAATCTCCAAAATTTTTCTATCACCTAAAGCACTTGAATCGAATTTGGATAGATATTTCTTGGGTCAACTACTATCGAAGGTGGCACACTTGGTAGCACGTACGGCTACCGATAAATAGGTCCGAAGTTCGATACGCATTGAGTACAATTCTTCCATGTTTCAATTTATTATTTATTTATTTTTATTTACCACAAGTGGGACACAATTCATTATTCTTTTTATCTAAAAATTATATTTTAGACTTTAGTATGATTCAATACATAATTTATATCGTCCTAAAGTGTGCCAATATAAACACAATATTAAAACATGCATTTAATTGTGTCGGATTTTTGCCTGGGACAATTGTAAATCTTAGTTTCTATCGCTAAAACTGCGTCAGCAAAAAGTGCAAACAAATTTCGGTCTGGCATCCAGCACTCTTTATTTATTCGTGTAGCTTTCCGTTTTCTAAAAGAAAGAAAGAAAGAAAGAAAGAAAAAATTGTGCTAAGCTCTCGAATGACTTGCTCATATCATGTACCCATACCCTATGTGCTCATATCATGCACCATAGGGTATGGGTGTATGAGTGGGGGCCATGGGTGTAGACCCTACCAATGGTCTCGTCTTCTTCTGGGTACTACACCACTCCGGTGCCCTACTACACCACCATGGCCTCCGATTACTGCACAACGAAGAAGACCGACTATTATGCGACAACATATGCTGCCCCCAGCTTCTACACCGAGTCACCCTAGTACTACACGACCAAGGCGTCTGAATACTACACCACCACGTATGCAGCCCAACCTTGTTATACGGAGGCACTGGAATACTACTCCGCACCAAGCTATTACATAGACGCCCCAGTGTATTACGCAACAACATACGTCACTCCAAGCTACTACACCGAGGCTCCCGCATACTATACCACGAAGGTACCTGAGTATTACACAACAACGTTGTCGCGAATGATTGCGCGACACTGGATTTAGAATTGCGGTTGAGAACTTTGTATTGACGTCCTTCTTGGACGCGAAAAAACGAGGCACTGGTTCAGCACCAGTGTTGACTTGGTTCAGTCGAAAAAACAAAAGGTAGGAGGTAGGGTTCACAAACTGAAAAACGAGGGGGGAACAATTCTAGACGGAAGTCGAGATTAGTGAAAAGAAGTCATTGCTCGGTAGAAAACATATTGCCCAAGTCTTTAGAGAGTTGGACAAGTTTGGACAAGAAAGGCAAAGTCTGGAAGATTCCAGACAAACGTCTGTTTAACCGGCTTACTACACCAAGACACCGAAATATTAGTCTGCTCCGAGCTACACTACACCGCTTTCGTACTACACCACTACAGAGGTGCCGAAGTATTACGTAGCCCCGACCTACTACACCGGAATTGCCCTATCTTACTATGCTGAGTCGACCTACTACACTGAAGCCCCAGAGTACTACTCAACCCCAAGTTGATACAGCACACCACGACTGCTCCTTACTACGTCGAATCTAGTTACTACACCACAACTTATGCTGCCCCGTCTTACACCACAAAGGGCGCAGAATACTACACAATCACTTACGCTGCTCGAGAATACTACACTGATGCTCCTAAATATTATTCGGCTCCAAGTTACTACCAGACTGACACTCCACGATACACAACTTATGCTGCCTCAAGCTACAATACCGAGACTCCGAAGTACTACACCACCAACTATGCTGCTCCGGGTTATTACACCATGGCTTCCTAAATACTACACCAAAGAGGCCGCTGAATACTAGACAACTACAGCCCCGGAATATTATACCGAGAAAGCTGAATACTACACCACAACATACGCTGCTCCAGCTTATTTCACTGAGGCTCCAAAATACTACACCACAACCTATACCAGTCCCAGCTACTACAACGAGGCACCGAAGTACTAAGCTCCACGTTACTACCAAACTGAAGTCCCAAAAGACTACACCACAAAAAGGCCAGAGTACTATTGTAAAACCCCTACTTACTTCATCTTTAAGTAAATAGCTTTTACTCGATTAAGGGAAGCTGCGGACTTCGTTCGATGGTATATTCCCGTAAAATGTTAACATGATTCAAACAAGTCGATGAATGTCTCAAACGATTGGAGGCATACATACAGGCCGTAGCCGTATAGCCAGCGTCAAGCACAACAAAGACACAAATAAGACAAGTTTAAACGGGGAACGAGCAAGCCAGTAGCAGGTCGAATAAACGACCTGACACTAGACTCGCGAAGGGGTGAATCAACACTAGACTGGGTGAACAGCCCAGCGTTGACTAACGAAGAATTACAATTGATGGGGTTTTATACGACAAACAAAGTCAACGCGATCACCAACGCAAGGTGAGCGTAATGAAAGGATGGAAAGGAAAATGACTTGTTTCCAGGAATGAGAGGGAGGATATTTTTCCAAGAAAGAGTGAGCTGATGCATTCCTTACACTATACCCTAGTTTCGATTAGAAAATCCTAATATAAGTAAATACAGTGCCGGTCCAGTTATAGAACCGGCCTGTGCGCGGTTCTATAACTGAATGGTTCTATAACCAAGCACCCGATCTTAGTGCCACCTATCGTCGGTTCTTTCATCCCTCAAACTTTGACGGTCTTAGAATGTAAGGGCACACAGCAGAGTGGTAATGCTGTTCGCTATAGATCTAGAGTCCCGTGTTCGAACCGCTGCTATGACTAACTTAAAAAGATTTTTAATATATGTGTAATATAGTCTATGGCTATGAATGGTGAGATACTAGTGTATCTTCATTAGTGGGGGATTATTCACAGAGGAAGTGGTTTGATGAACTAGAAGAACTGTTGTTATACCAGAAGGAAAAAGAAATTAGAGTTGGTAGAAGGACTGGAATGGAACAAGGTGCTAGAAGATAAGAATGAATAGTGGAAGCTATTGTATTCTATTGTATTTGGTATGAATAACTTTACCGCCTATTATTATTATTGTATTTGGTATGAATAGCTTTAACGCCTATTATTATTAGTTGGGTCATTAAACCGATGTACAACATTGCCTAAAAAGATAAAACCCATTACAGTAATATTTTTTTGCATGTTTTAAAAGGCAAAACCCATTCATTCCCGCCATAGAAAGTCGAAATAGTTCCTAATACGGCCAACGGTGGCGCTGAAACACGGCAAAGAAAAATCGGTTCGATAACCGAGCCGGTTCCATAGCTAGGCGGTTCTATAACTGGACCGGCACTGTACTCAACAATTCGGACTTAAATATTAGCTAACTCTTTGTTTGCCTGTGGGGCTCTTAATCGTTGTTGGCAAAATATAAAAAAGAGTTGCGCTAACCATTTTGAATGACATGCTATAGGATCCTCGAGACCTGCCCTGATGACCATCATATTGCTGTAGCCTACTATGAAAACATCTATTTTTAAATAAATGATAAAACAAAATACGACCCAATATCGTGGGTGAGCCTTACGGTAAATTTGATAACAGTAATGATCAATTATTAATGTTCAAACAAAACTTCGTGACAATTGAAGGAAAATATCAAAAATTATTTGAACATGTTCAGGTATAAGCTCGCGACTTTCCAGGTACAGGTCGATACTGGCATACCATTACACGAAAGAAATAAAGCCTTTTTCGCCATGTTGCTTACGAGAAATCGATACATAAAACTGTAAACTTTCATTATTTAGCAATAATAATGAATGTTTTCATTTATTAATTAATCGCTAGAGACCATATGCCTAGTAACTTACCTTATAAAAATTGAACTGAATTTGAATTTAACTAGATGATATTGTGTTGCTTATCAGCTGCCTTGCTGTTACAAAGGAAACACAGGATTACATCATCAAGTAACTTTGGTGGCAAGAAACACCACCGCGGGGTTGGTACAGGTAACAGGGCGTTTCAAAGTTGTATGCGTAACCATAGACAGTTATTACCAACAACCAACGAAGATGACTGTTTTTGCCGCTCCAGCTGTTTGATTGTATTAAAGAGTGTCCCTCCAAGTTCAACAATCAAAAGTGCAATTGGAAAATACCCGTGCCTCTCAAGCCGACGTGCAAATGTGCGTTTGAAATTCTTGCGGACTGCAGGTAACGCATCAATAAATATTTTTATTATAAGTCCGCTTTTCGATCCAACATTTTTCATTTACTTCATAAGAGAATCAAGTAGGGGCGGAGCAGGCAAGCAAACGAAGAAGGAAGAAAAAAACACGCGAAACATATCTCGGTTATTAGCGAATACCATCAAGAGTTGGTGAGGTCACTTCCTCAACATACTTTGGATGCAGCCAGGAACATAAGTAATGGATGTAATATATTCTGCCGGATACATATCAATATGTATGCGTATAGGAGGAAGGCAAAAATCGACAATTTCCTCCAGAATCACTGACACGCTATTGACCACCATTGTGTAGCCCTCCCTTATCCTGAGTGGAGCCGCCAACTTTATGTGTGATATTTCCCTCTTCGTTCTCTATTCAACCCGTGCCATCACATCCATTAGGAGGGGAAATAGATCATCAACCCCGGCCGCCATTACCGCCGTTCAGTATATACGTTTGAAGATCGGAGGACAAAAAAAAGGCAATAGGAAGATAAGCAAAGGACCGAAGGGGAAAAAATGATCGTATTCAGGCAACATAACGAGACTATACGTGGTGAGTATATCCGGAACGATTCAATCGGATTTATAACGTGCTTCCGTCGAGCGGCCTTCTCTCCTAATCTATACACGTCTCCAATCCTCCATATTCTGTTTAGCGATAAAGTTCTTGTGCATTTGTTTGTATCGTTAAAACTACATATTATTACTTCTGGTAGGAACAGAAAATAAAAACAGTTTTCTAATCAAAGAGCAATAGATTTCCCCTCATTATCGGACAACCGAAACAACAGTTCAACTAGTACGGCAGTGTATTATAGTCAGTTGCTATTGAATTGGATAAGCGCCACCAACTACCATTAACAGATACAGCAAAACCACTGATGTACTGTACATGTTCGTAAAAAAATATATATTTGTTACATCGATTGAAGGCAAACATAATTGATCCATCATCGGGCAGTGCCGACATAAAATAGGGCGTGAAAGGGACAACCAATCAACCGAGAAGAATAAGCAGAGAAAAGCCATGACGGCTTTGTTTCGCTCTTTGGAACCCTCTCATCTCGGTTTTGCTCATTATTCAGTGCGAGAACTAAAAAGCTTAAGCACATAAAGGTTGTTTTAATGTCGGAAAACGATCAGGTCTGAAGCTAGAAATTGCATCTTTTGTTAGAAGCCGACAATCCATTGACTTTCATTTCTTGCATTCATATGGGATCAACCAAATGGCCATCAAACCCTAGTTATCATATGCTGAATTTGAATTCATATATAAGTCGACATGAAAAGCTCATTATTCTGTAAACGCACTTTATAATTCGGTCATTGCCATAAAATGGAAAACAAACAGGCGGCATTGGTTACGCTTTATAGCCCACAGTAATATGTATATACATTCCTGCAGCGGCAAACTGACAATGTCTATCATCAACGGCTATTACCTGCCAGCACGTGTGATTGGCAGGAACTGACACTGAATTACTTGCTGCCATAGTTGCCAGTCACCACTGCTACACGCTGATGATGTGTTTTCCACATCATACTGGTAGTGGTGGTCTCGATAACCATTCACTGTTAAAAAGGGTACCACTTATTTGGGGTTGTCAACCACCAAAAATTTGTAAATGTACGAAATTTTGACTTTTTTCGAAAATTCTGGGGTTTTACGTACCACTTTCATTTTTTCAAGTATGTCGCAAATATTTTGGACAACTAACTCCGAAATTTATGGGCTTCAAAGAGAAAGAAGTTTTAGAACAGACAGACACAGGTTTATTACTCACAGAAGTACACGGCGATGAATTTCTGTCTTAGTAGGGACATACAATTTCTGGGAACAAGAAGAGGCAGAGTGAAAGTGATAGACATCAAAATTCTTCAGTTGTAAGGGATTCAGAGCAATTTGCAAACAATCTGTCCTTTTTTCAATAAGGAAAGACTGATTTTTGTTATCAAATGAAACAGTTCGATACATCTCACAAATGAAAACAAATTTCCCACAATGAGAAACAATATTTGAAATCATACCAAACGCCTGACCGTGGGAATTCATTGGGCACAAAATCAAGCAAGCATTTATCTTAAACTTAATAGAGCTAATAGACACCCACTTGTACTGACGTATAGAAACTTCCAGGGAATCGACATCCAATATTGAACCAATTTGTCCAGCACAACGAAAACAAGTTAGCAATGAGGCTTTGAATGGCGATGTCAAAATTGGAAATTCAAGAAATCTGTCTCCCGAAGCTTTGAATTGCTTACACTGCCACTGTTGGTGTCTGATTGCGAGAGTAAATGGAGGGTTGATAAAATTTTTGATTTTCCTTTGCAAAGACTTGAAATAGCTGTGCTTGGCTTCAAAACGCATGCACCAAAACGGTTTAAGAGGACCCAATAACTTAATAAATCTAGGATAGTGCACCAAATGGTGCACTTTGGGAGTGATCCTACACTTAAGGACAGATTTCGGATCATTTTTCTTGTAAGACTGAAAAAAGTTCTCTTTGTACTCAATTAAAAATTCTTCAATCAATTCTTGTAACAGATAAACTTGGAATTGAGAAATAGAATCTATAGGAATACGAGGCGACATATTCTTAGAAGGACAGTGAAGCAGTGCCAAACAGAATCGGATTCATCAATGAAGCTGCTTATCATAATGGGCAAGTTAACTGCAAGCAACCACATTTGGGCGGCCGTCTGGTTAATTTTTCCATTAATGAGTTGCTTATAGTCAATAGAGCAAGGTTTGTTGACGACTTCACGGTATCCGTACTTGAAATTCTTGATTTTATTGTTCAACTGGTCCAAAGTAAAGAATTTTCTTTTTATGAAATGAAGAATCATCTTTGAAATAACCAGTGGAAGAATTCCTTCAAGAAGGTCATGCATCACGTCAGGTACAAGCCCCCCAATTACGTGAAAGAATGCTAATTCATTTAAAATACAGCCACCCGTAATCCCAAAAACGCGTTGAAAATGTTCTCTCAATTCTACATTAGCCAAAGACGCACAGTGACTGTTGTGCTGCTCTCTTGTCCTGGGTACAAAAAGGGCGTCTAAAAATATGGACTGAATTTGATCGTCTGTTCCCATACAGAATCGACACTTCCTGAAACCTTTAGAAAACCCTATCTTAAAACTGCCAATCTGGTGACTTCCAAGGTTGTCAGCAATTACTGCAGCCAAAGTACCTCGGACTGTAACTTGTTTTCCTCTAATCGTCATAAGGACGCCCTCTTCAAGTTTTTTTAAATCATCAACTATAGGTCTGAGCAAAACATTGAGTCCAAATCTTGTGACAGTTTCAGTACGAATTATTGAAAGAAGGTTTATTGATTTAAATGTGGAACGATATCTATTGTCAAGATTTCCCAATGCAAAGTAAATAAACATAAATTTGTTTGTTTTTTTGAACGGTTTCCCTTATCTGCAGTGATTGATGCATCGTCAAGATAGAGAAGAAATTGAATGGCGGTTCTTTCTAATTTAAAAATTGTGTTTTCGTTAACGGCTGACCCTTTCTCGAAGTAAGAAAATTCGTTCTTCTTAACTGGTTTACGAAGCATTAACTCATCAGAAACATCGGTGAAATTGAGAATCTTTTCAAGTTGCGTCAATAGAGGTACGTAGAAATAGTCTTTTACTTTAAATGATTGATCTCTTCCTGTCCTGTGACGTCCAAAGTCTTCTGCACCAAGTGGAAGAGCAATTCTAACAGGTTCAATCATACCTATGATAATGTATACATAACAATGTATAAGAATTAAAGAAATAAATAAAAAAGAGCTAATACCAAAATGTGTTGCAAAGTAATGGTTTTGTCCATACTGATTGCGAAGTTAAACAAAGGGATCTTCCTTGTAATCCAACAATGGGATCAGAGCATCACGATCATGATTATCAGTCTCCATTGAGACATTGCTTTGTTGCAAAAAAGAAATGGCTTGTTGCACTTTCTGTTTTACAGCTTCAGTGATCAAAGTCGTTGCTGCTTCCATGACATACTGGACATTAACTTGGGTTAACTTTTGTTCCGTCAACATGTTTAGGACAAAATCTGCACCAAGGTGTTGTAAATCAACATCTCTAGGTTTCACTAATTCAACATGCGAGGAATGCAGCTCACAGTCTGAAAATTTAAAAAGCTTCTTAATAAAAAGTTACGGACAGCTTTAAGTAACCTACAATCACTTACCAATTTCAATTCCTGAGTTATTGTTCACAACTTCTGTTTCGGTACACGCTTCAATAACTTGCGATTGTTCAATCGCAGGACTATAAAAAAAACTCGGGTGGAATGTTTTTAAATGGTAATATAATCCATCAAAAGATTTGAAGTTTGACAAGTGAAAACACTCAGTGCTGAATACACAAGGACTTGTAAAGTTTCCATCTTTTTTATGATACACTCTTAGATGACTCAACATTTTTTGACTTGAATTTGTCACGGTGTTACATCCTTCTATTTTGCAAGTATAAGAATCGAGTAAAGTTTCCAGAATTTTTTGTTTGTTGAGAAGTGACTGCATCTCCAAGCAGTAAATTTACGATTTTACAAATAATATTCACTTTTGCAAAAATATGGAAACTAAAGCAAATATGACGTAGCTATGTTGCCAATAATTTACTAAAAAGGTACGCAAACAAGCATGGTCTTAGGTAACAGGGCAAGACGGCAACCTCTAACCCGTGTAAGACTTGTCAGATTTTATTGTATGGGAACGGAAATGGCGTCTCTCGATAACGTGAAGAAACGGTGTGTATTTGTCGAATTAGTTGACGGTAGGGCAAATGCCCCATACGAAATTATTCTAGAAGAAAGCTCAACTGAGCAAAGCGACTTGCAACAAATTGCAAATCGTATGGTTGCTAAAAATAAAGAGTTAGCTAGTGTCTTTGAATCAGGGTATTGTAGTTTTGAGAGAGAGAGTGAGTTCAGAGTGAGTAAATGGGTAAAGATATCTGATAATTCGCCCCTAAAACATCTTTCTGAAGTGCGCTGTGTCGTCAAAAAAATCCCACAGTTCACTTTTGAAGGTGTGGTTGTCCCTTTCATGCATGAGTCACAATCATCACAAAACTTTGATAACATACTCCACTCAACTCCCATTCTTCACCAAAATAGTTCACGAACATCTTTTCAAGATGACACACATTCAGGTATATTATTTAGTCATTTAACACAGAATGTCTAGTAAAATTATCTATGATTTCTTTTTACAGGCAATTTGGGGAATGTTACTACATCCAAGCTTCTAAATACTATTTCTCCATTTGATTCTGGATTGGATTGTGATGATGTGTCTAGTGGTAAATTGTATACTTAGTGAAAGTAAATTTTATCATAATCATTTGATTTATTTTGCATAGACAATTTGGTGATCGCTTCTACATCTAAGGAACTTAGTTCTATTCCGTTGGATTCTGAACAAGGTTCTGAGCATGTGCCTAGTGGTATGATTAGTACAGTAGGCTTAATGAAATTGAATGTTGTCGTAATTAATTTTTTCCACAGACTCTGATGAAGAGGTGAATGCTCAGGAAATTTACAGCCAAATTTTCCCAATGTCAGAACATAATGATAAAGGGTATCGTCGACTTGATACTAAAAGATACAAAGTGCCATCATTTTTCGGAACCGCCCTGACCGAGAAGATGAAAAATGCGAAAACTCTATTGTCCGAAAACGAGTATAAGGCTGTATATCGGACATTAGCCGACTCCATTGAGATTCAGACGCTGCATCCACATCCGGATTCTATCCGTTTTGTTGTGGACACCACGTTGGCGAGATTTCAAAACCTCATCATTGACAAGAAAGACAAAACTGCAACAAACGTTTGTATTTATTTTCGGTAATTCATGCTTGCCATTGTCACTAAATCTCTCTTTATGCAGGCTATCTTTTACTCAAAATTAAAGAGGATTATGGAATAAAAACGACGAGTGGCCAAGCAGCAATTCAGTTTGAAAGGTGGTCGTGTGAAAAACGTAAGTAGCTTTGACAATCAAGGTCCAGCTGCCAATAAAACAAGACGAGAGGTCGAAAATGATGCCGAACATGCAACAGGTATCAGAGGAATGTTTAAGTATAGAATCATCTCAAATCTGACCTATTTTGAAATATATAGTTGCGGTTATTGATGTGGCATCTTATTCTGAAAATGTCAAAAAATTGTTACAAGTTTGCCGTACTTTTGGTTCACCACAAAGTATAAAGGCTCTGTATCTCTTGACTTTCGAAGGCAGGCGAAGAGAAATTTTTCCCAACAAATTTGCAAATGTAGCTGAGATTCTAAAAACAGCCTGTCCAGTTCTGAACCAAAATTCTTATGTAATTATTATCTTTCACCTAACCTTATCCCATGTTAACTGTTAATTTTTGCTTATAGCTTCAGTACGAGTTTGAATTAATGAAAGGTAAGGGTATTTGCAATACCTTTATGAAGAATTGGACAACTATGGTTCCTCGTATTCTACATTTAGCAAAAACGAAGAATACAGTGGAGATTACCAAAGTTCTTGGATTGTATCCTAAAAATGAACTGGAAGTGTCATTTGGTTAGTTAATTTAGTACTCAGTTCTTTTCTAACATTAAATTTTTTGTTACTGTTTTTAGACATTTGTGCTTGCGCAGCACTTGAGGTTTTACCCTGTCTAATTCCAGTCAGGAAGAAAAAGGGTGTTATCCCTTCTCACTTTTTGTATTATCCTCAAGAAGTATGTTGGTTTTAAAGCTTTGCATTGATTCTTTTTAATTTTCATCCATTTTCTTCAGGATTCAGTTAGCCTGGATGCGGTTTTAAAGGAGACGGTCAATCGTCCCCCGTTCATCATTCAAATTGAAGATTCCTTCCACGTCATCGTAGATAACCAAGTTTTGGTAACTTCTAACTCGGTCTTCGAGGTATTGTTGAACGTATTTTCCTCTTACTATGTTTTCTGTATCGAATATAGTAAGCAAGTATTGAAATCATTGTTGTTCCTGCAAAGTGAGGTCTTCGGTTTAAAAGATGATTGTTCCATTAATTGCCCTGGTTTACCTCTTTTTGTAAACACTCTTAATGCTGTTAAACTGTAATTGACCTTTTGTTCATTGTCATTGTCGTCGTCGTCGTTCATTAATGTTTCGTTGAACTGACAACATTCAAACAAAATGCAATTTTGGTCGGCAAAGAGCAATACAAAGTTTAATCGTCTTACATTCCGTCTAATTTCTTTAATTGGCTCATCGTTCCCTAGCTGGATAGGCTACTATAGAATAATTTACGTAGGTAACCTTCTAAATAACCATGAAAATTTAGGATTAACAACCACAACAAATTCGTATTGCGAAACGATACAAATTTTTCGGGTTTGGGAACCCCAGATCTGGTTTGGCAAGAATTTAGGGCGTTTAACCCCGAAATAGTTGGTAAGTTTTTTAACAGTGTTAGCCCGGGAGACTTATTATCAACCAAGATAAGGGTTAACAATAGTTTTGTTTTCTCTTTTGGTTTCATTGCTTAATTTACCGACTATAGACGAGATTACAAATCTTCAATGTTCTTATTTAATATCTGGCCACAGTCTGTATTGTTAACCATTTATTTTCTGTTTTATGCTTCAAAGAAAACTGATTTTCGTGACTGTAGCGGTGAGCAATAAACGATTTGAAAATAGCATGGAAACATTTCGTTTACGAATCACGCAAGCCAAAGAACGCATCTCGTTGTAAATGCAGTTTCTATTTTCCATGCGAATTCTTCAGCACAGTTACTTTAACTGATAACGGTTAGACGCTACAGAATAGCGCTTCAAACGTGCCGGGTAAATAAATGGATATTGCACGGTGTGTTTACATAATCGAAAGCAATAGACCGTATACTAACACAACAATTAGATAAATATTCGCCGCCAAATAATTCATTCATAGCCACTAGTTATACGGCGCACTTAAAGATAGGGTAAAGCGATATTGATCACAAGGCATACATATATAGCGGAAGGACACACAGGAAGAAAAAAAAGAGGGGAACGAACATGAAATAGCGTGAGAGGTTATGCATGACCTCTGCGCTACAAAGTCTGACATCACACGTCAAACTGTGCAGAAACGGGTTTGCCGGACAAAACTCGTCTGACCTCTCGACCCCACATAACCATCGCTCGGACTTGCTTTACCACCGGGGAGGGAGATCTTTTTTGCACCAAATCAATGCGTGTGGCGTATACTATATACATAAAAAAATGTATATGAAAAGGGATCTCGTTTATTCGTAGCGAATGCGTCCCTGACCGGATGGAGAGCGGTTAGCAACGGAAGAACCGCTAGAGGTCCATGGTCGGTTGAGGATGGCCAAAAACATATAAACGAGCTGGAGCTTCTGGCCGCTTTTTTCGCCCTCTAGTCGTTTGCCGCTACGGCATCCAATATATGCATCTCTTTACAGATGGATAATTGCACGGTGGTGTGTTATATTAACAGAGGAGGAGGAACTCATTCGAGATCCCTTTCTAATTTAGCCAACCAGATTTCTTCATGGTGCGAGAGCCGTCAAATTACGGTTCACGCAGGCTACCTACCGGGACACCTCAACATTAACGCCGACCAAGAGTCGAGGATGGTACCAGACAGCAGTGACTGGGCGCTAGATCAAGAGGCTTTCGCGGCTATAAACCAAGTCTGGATATGCCAGGTGGACCCGTTCGCAGCGGCCTGGAACAGCAAGCTAAAAATATTCTATGCCTGGACTCCACAACCACAAGCAATCGGAGTAGACGCATTTTCGACCAGTTGGAAAGGCTTAAAGGCTTACGCCTTTCCCCCCTTTGGCCTCATCCTAAGGAGTCTAGCAAAGATTCGCAGGGAGCAAGCATCGCTGGTTCTCGTGTCCACATACTGGCCCAGCGCGGCATGGTACCCTAGAGCAAGCAGGCTCCATTCCGGTGGGACAACTGTCATCAGTAAAACAGCTGTTGAGATTAGCGTTTAACCGGAATCCGCCCCGCCCAAGATACTCCAACACCTGGGACCGCCTAAAATACAAACGGCTCTTTAAAAAATAAAGGTCGCTTTAAGCATTTTTTTCAAATTTTTTGAGTAAGGTGGTAACCTTATTGGCGTCATGGGGTCCTAAAGACCAGCTGAGCCGGACCCAGTTGTCCAAGAAAATAACAACCTTGTTGGCTCTGGCAACGTTTCTCAGGGTATCGGAGTTGAGCTCTGTCTCATGCAACTCGGTAAAGATTTCGACTACGGGAGCCTCGTTCGCCCTCAGCCGGCCAAGGAAAGCTCAACGCAGTGGCGCACTCCAGACGATAGGGATCGACACTTTAAACGACCCTCTGATTTGCCCAGTCCACTGCTTGGGTGTCTACCTGCTCGTTACAGACGAAAAAAGAAACGTAAATAACATCGACCACCTCTTTATAGGAGTGATCGCACCCTTTAAGCAGGTCTCCTCCAGTACGTTAAATCGCTGGATTAAGTCGGTTTTAATGGAAGCGGGAGTGGAAGCATCCTTTACGGCCCACTCAACAAGGGGCGCTGCAGCGTTGCGCGCATTGGCACAAGGGACCCCGATTGACTCAGTTTTAGCAATGGGCAATTGGGCAGCGGAATTTACCTTCACACGCTTTTATGGGCGTACAGTTGCTCCTAGCATTCCGAATTCTCGGGCGATTCTTGAACCTCCTTTTTCCGCTCAGTCAGTACTTTGAAATCACTGTAAAAATTGAGTGAAGTTTTTTACTTATAATGTTTGAATTGCTCGAGGAATCGCTTCAGCGATCCCGTGGAACAATTGGGATTATAAGTAGGAAAAACGGAGAAAAACTTTTTCAGTCTATTTCCCTCCTAAAAAAAAATAATCTTTTTGAAAAATATTATTATTTACCCACCCAGATCTGTATTTAAAAGTCTTTGGTGTTGTGGATTTCCAATTCAGGAGCAGAGGAGGTCGAGGCAGGCAGGGACCATTAAGACAAGTGAAGGATGAAGCGAAATAATTTCAGTTCTATGAGCATCGGAAGTCCTAGTATCTTCCAGCTAATCATGCAGCCTTCTTCACTCATAAAATCTTCCAGAAATTGCAAACTTTTTTTGTTATATTCTTTCGGTTCCTACCCTTTTGTTCCGTTTTCCCCTATACCTGTGGATCCGCACTCAGAAGCTAATGGGTCTAAGGCATGAGACGCGGCAAAGGCGCGAAAAGAACTTAGAAAAGCTAAATAAATGACGTGTCAACACTGTAAAAGTCTTAGTCCGTTTTTCCTACTTATAATCCCAATTGCTTCGCGGGATCGCTGAAGCGATCCCTCAAGCAATTCAAAAATTAATCTGTTGCATGCAGCTTTTTTCATGGAATTAATCAAAACTTGATAGGTATTGATTACAAAACTTTACTTATTTTTATGTGCATACATTTGTGTTTGGAAGTCAAACTGTCGCTTCCGTGACAGAATATCGTAAAGTAGTCGTAACGTAAGTGGAACACTTTAGCACAAAAACCATACTAGGTAATTTTTCCTTTTAATTATAATCCTTTATTTATCACCAATAATTTAGATACAAACGGTCTATTCCCTCTTAAGGAAGTCGTGTTTTCTTCTAAAAACTTAAGCAAAGTTACCGATTCAATGATTCTGGCCAAAGAAAAAACTAAAATCTGGAAACTAATTCTGTTATTAGCATGTCACAGATGTTATGGCCATGGAGATAACTGCAATCGACCTAAAGGATCTTATTGTACCATATCTGGAATTCAGACTTATCGGTAGCGTAATCAAATTTTGATCGCAATCCCGATTAAGATAAAAAAGTTATACTGAATAGCAAATCTTCGTGAAATTTAAGAAAAACTGACGAAGCTGACACACAAGAAATTCCCAGTTCGAGAAGGAAAAGAAAGAAATATTTGAATGCCTTAGAATAATTGAAATTATGGCAATCCATCGATACCTTCATACCCGAACGCAGGGATTGCTAGGTTTTGCCTGCGTTGACCACAAGTATCCTCATTAGTATGGTGTTATATTGCTAACGGTACTCTATAATTTGCTTTAATTGCTGTGAATGATAATGTATGCAGCGGGGGGGAGGAGGTTAGATTACGAAAAATCGAGGCTGTCAGTTTCTTCCCTATAATTTTTAGTGTTTTATCCCTTCGGTTTGTCAAATTACAAATTAATTATCGTGTAGCTTCTTTCCGTAGTCCCAAGGATGTCATCGTAACTGTGTCACTCAATTATTGCTCTCAAAATGTGTCTAATTGATACTGTGCTTGGTGCTGCTTGCGGAGTTTTTCGCAATTTGATATTGCTTGTAAAATTCAGTTTCAAGAAGTTGCCTTAATTAGTCCTTGTAATTAAAAATAAATAATAACAAGTGGAAATGACGGAACAAAATCCTTTTATTGATAAAATTAGTTTTTTAAAATTGCCATCATTTGATCTTCGTCAGACGAGCGGATGCAAGCGTCGGAAGCATTCTTATCTCGCCCCACTTCGTTAATTAGCTTGTAAAGAACTTGTGAACAATCATAGTCGGGACCCGAGTGAGTTTCTATTCCTTTCTTACGTAAATACCTTACAACTGCGGGTGTTAAGTATTCCGTCAGCGCAATGAAAAGCCCGTAGGCAACTGGACCTGTGTTTCGTTCATCTTTTTCTGATAGAGGTTGAAGAATACATCTGTTAGATGTCGCAGCGGAATTCTTGAATGGTGGCTGAATATATGGCTTTCGTTTTCTCGTCGATGGTCGGGGTTGCTGATTTCTAGCATTCCATTTCTTCGCCATTTTGAAAAAGATTGTAAAGGCTTTCAACTATTTAGAATTTAAAAAAGCGATTTACCCGCTATATAGACCTTATTAAGATCCAAAGGTATGGGTCAAGCCTACCCCCTAGCGGCGCGTTTCAGTGTGAAGGGGTGCCGTGAACAGCCGCTTTTTATTTGGCTTGCCGCATGTGGCATGGTAATAGGCTATTCAACGGTAGCAGGCGACTACCACATTTTTCGTAAGTTTCTGTCATATGTATGCCTCAAACTTCTCACCATCACTGCCATTCCGTTCAATAACTAAATATAGAACTAAATGTTTATTTTTTATTGGAGGAAGCACTTCTTTCACTTTTTTTTCACTTTTATACACTGATAGGGGAATTGTAAGTGGGTCAACACACCCCAATTCTTTTTAAAAATCGCAGTACAACTTCTTCTCCTCTGGGACTAAACCCTCAGCAAATTTAGAGAGCTTTAAACTACAGATAGTAGTATCACTAGTCATAATACAGCATAATCGTGCAATCCAACGTGACAGAAAACTTACGAAAAATGTGGTAGTCGCCTGCTACCGTTGAATAGCCTATTACCATGCCACATGCGGCAAGCCAAATAAAAAGCGGCTGTTCACGGCACCCCTTCACACTGAAACGCGCCGCTAGGGGGTAGGCTTGACCCATACCTTTGGATCTTAATAAGGTCTATATGTGGCGAATGTCTGGTATGTCAAAGCAAAAGCTTTCCGCTCGAATAAGTAGTATTTCGAAATTCATTTTTCAAGAAAAAGCTGGGAAAAGAAGAAAATATCAAAGCCCGATTTTTTTTAAATCATGTTCAAACATTGTTGTATGATTTGGTCAATTTATTAAATTTTTATTTTCCGATTTGATCGAAAAATTTGGATCACGAATACATATGGCATGCGGTTTTCCCTCAATAAAAATTCGTGCAGGAACGTAAAAAAAAAAATCCTACCCATTCGCCATCTAGCGGTCGATTATCAACTACGTTTCCCCAATTTATTTTGGTTAAACGTTGCTGCGCAGCCCATGACACAGCGACACAGCTAAACCGATTGTATTGTAATAATCCCAGCCTGATCTCCCTTGACGTCAAAAATAGTTTTGACATGCATCGCAAACCAATCAGAGGGCCAGAAATCGTCACGTTACCGTTGCCTGTCAAAACTGTTTTTGACGTCAAAACTGCTTATGGCTTCATGGCGGGAAGGCCGTTTAAGACCGTTTTCCTTGTTTTTTTCAGTGCTTTCACGCTATAGCGTTCACGAGGGACGAAATGAATGTAACTTGTTGTACGACATACAGGTAAACGGTGTCTCGCGCCGTGTGGCGCTTCGACCGTGCTCGGAAGGGGCTGCGTTAACGTCGCCCCCGGAGGGGGCCCCCGACGTTAAACGCAAGCGCCTCTCCCTCGTGAACGCTAAAGCGTGAAAGCACTGAAAAAAACAAGAAAAACGGACTGTTTACCATGAAGTTATAGGCAGTCTTGACGTCAAAAACAGATTGGACAAGCAACGGCCACGTGACGTTTTCTGGCCCTCTGATTGGCTTGCGATGCATGTCAAAACTGTTTTTGACGTCAAGGGAGACCATGTTCTATTATTCACTTGATTTTATTACACTTTTGTTTCGTTGACATCTTGTCATTACACGGACAGGAAAAAAACCGTAATTGTATAGAGTATATATGCGTGTTCACGTCTTTTTTTAGAGGCTAGGTATGAAGAACTGTCATGTTCATGGTAATGGTTTAGGGTTTACGCTTCTATCCATGTTCTGTTTCTGTATTAGGATTTGCAGTCTGAACTAAAATTTGTTAGAACGTCAGTGTCTGTGTCTGATAATAAAAACCGACGTCAAAAGTTAATCAAACATCGTGATGTCCTTGAAAGAAGAATAAAACAAGTTTTCATTAAAAACTCTCTTTTAGCAACTCAGTGATATTTCATATCGCAAAATATAAATAGCGCACTTGTGAAACATTCCACGAAGTTATTGTTTCCTTCCATGAAATATCCTCCCTCAGCAAAGCAAATTCAATATTAAGGACTCCGCCTATTTCCACGGTTATTTCCACGCCGTACTGTTTCATGTTCCAGATACGCGAAATACACGGTCCCCCGGTGAAGCGGAAAACTTTTCAAAACAAGCTTGTCAGTCGTCAGAGTCTCGATTGTTTGAACTGGCCTTATCGCAAATATTTTAAATTCATTTTGCACTTTTTTCATTTTTAAATTTCTTGCTGTAAAATGGAGAGCAATAAGCACGACCGACTGTTTCTCGAAATTTTAAAAGAACAACGTAGTATAGTCACGTTTCTCGATTCTGTCTTTGGATTCCTTTACAGATGGTATTAATAACATCATAACATTTTGAACAATTTTCATTTAACCGCGCACTTGAAATACTGTGCTTTCTCAATTCTAGCACAGACTTTTTTCAGCATCAAAATGATTCTTCTGGAAAAGTTGGGTTTCCAGGTGGTGTAGCTAATGGTGTTGTACAGAAACTGTTCCAAAGATATGAAAACCAGATTCATTACGAGAAACAGGCTGCCATACTAGGGAACATGGTATAGGAGTTATATGGTACGCGTACTTCCCAGAGCCGTCGACTGCGAAAATGGGACGAAAATTGGAATCGTCAACATCGGCAACTCTGGCCGGGTGTGTAACTAGAGGGCCTACTTTAACGTAGGCTCTTATGGGACTACCCCCTTTGAATTGTTACATTAAGGTGTTTGAATTTTTTTTTTCATTTAGAAAAATTTTTATCGTGCGTAGAATTAATTTTTATGCAAAGTTCATTTTTTGGATTTTAATTTAAAAATGCTTGTATAATTAAAAAAAAATAAAAATGGTCCAAGAATTTATGAAAGTCTTTAACTTTCCACTTCTGCTAGACTGTTCCACATTATATATAAAAAGCGGAATTTGTTCTTTGGAAGTGATTGCCATGGTGAATGCACTGCTCATCTCAAATAAATTGTTTTAAGATCAAACGACAACAATTTAATTATTATTATTATATTATAAATTAGGGCTGCAAACAATGGCGAATCGACCAGCCAAAATGTAAACAATCTACGTCCATTTACGAGACGCAAATGTAACTGCTCCAAAGAACAAATTCCGCATTATATATTAATAATGTGGAACAGTCTAGCAGAAGTGGAAAGTTAAAGACTTTCAGAAATTCTTGGACCATTTTTATTTTTTTTAAATTATACAAACAATTTTAAATTAAAATCCAAAAAATGAACTTTGTATAAAAATTAATTCTACGCACGATAAAAATTTTTCTAAATGAAAAAAAAAATTCAAACACCTTAATGTAACAGTTCAAAAGGGGTAGTCCCATAAGAGCCTACGTTAAAGTAGGCCCTCTAGTTACACACCCGGCCAGAGTTGCCAAAATAGACGATTCCAATTTTTGTCCCACTTTCGCCCTCTCGAGTACGCGTACCATATAACTCCTATACCATGCTAGGGAACATGGCATCTAATGAAAGTGATGTTCCTTCAGCCTGTCAAGAGATTGTGTTAGGTGTTGAAGCAGACACAACTGAACCTTTTAAAGTTGAAACAAATAGTGCTGCCTGGAGAAAGATAGAGGAAAATCAAGAAAAAGATGTTAGGGAAATGTACAATGGAGATGACCGGGGAACCTACAGGTATGCATTATTAAACTCTTGTAAGAAAAAATTTCTGTAAAAGCTTTTTTTCAAGGTGGAGTCAAACCATTGGTGATATTGATGTTTTCATTCCAGTCACAAAGGACATACAAAAAGCTAAACAAGTAAATGTGAAAATTGACCCTCTCCATCTCTGGGTTGCAACTGTTGGACATGATGGAAGCTTTGTTTTGATAGACCAAACATTCCCTCACAGAGTTATCCCTGATGAGTGTCTATGGAGCCTTGATGGAGAATATGTCCAAGTAGCAATAATTTTGAAACTACAGTTTTTCAAATTTATTTTAAACTTTGATCTAAGGTCAACCTAGAAAAAAAAGAAGAATGTTGGTGGGATAGATTATTTTCTTCTGATCCCCCAATTGATACAAAAAAAATTGATACAGTCATTATGACCAGTGACCTGAGTCAAGAAGAACATATGAAAGTAGAGGAGTTGATAGTTAACCAAGGAAGAAGACAGCAGTTTTCAAATGTAATTCCCTTACTAATAACATTAATATTAAGTTCAGATGACAACTTACTCTTTTGATTTCATGTGGACTTCACTTAAAACATCATTTGTTTATTCTATAATATTGTACAGCTATTAAAAACCAAACCAGCAACTGAAAGCTCTTCAGCTACCAATAACAATTATTGGGTCCAAGCATATCCTCAGGTTTTACCCATTCATTGAACTGCTCCTCCGTCAAATAACCAAGCTTGATGGCAGTTTCCTTCAGCGTGGAGCCTTCTTTATGGGCTGTCTTGGCTATCTTAGCAGCCTGTTGGACAGAACACAATATAAATCAATAATTATCAATGAAGCTGTATCAGCCGAAATATAACCTTGTCGTAACCGATGTGCGGATTCAGAGCTGTAACAAGCATCAGCGATTCGTGTAATAGCTTATTAATGCGATCACGATTGGCTTCAATTCCGACGACGCAATTCTTTGTAAACGCGTTACAGCTGTCTGACAACAACCGAATGGACCGGAGTACATTGGAAACGATCATCGGCTTGAAAACGTTTAGCTCGAAATGTCCGTTGCTTCCACCAATGGTTACCGCCACGTGATTACCCATTACCTGTGCTGCAACCATAGTTATGGCTTCGCACTGCGTGGGATTCACTTTTCCTATAACAAACCATAATTTAAGTAATATAAGAATTTATATCATCCTTAACTCGAGAATTTTGCTTTTCATAAAAAGTACACCCTTTCAATTCTATCTGGCATAATGGAGGAGCCAGGTTCGTTTTCAGGTAGTGATAGTTCCCCCAATCCGCAACGAGGTCCGGAGGCCAAAAATCGAATATCGTTGGCAATTTTCATGAGGCTAACAGCTACAGTGTTCAAAGATCCTGACATCTGAACAAGGGCGTCATGAGCAGCAAGGGCTTCGAATTTGTTTGGTGCCGTGACGAAAGGCAATCCTATAGAATTTTTACGCATAAGGAAAAGATGCATATAATACTGGACAACCATACTATAGCAACCTGTAAGTTCAGAAACTCGTGCAGCAACTTTTTCAGCAAAGCCGATTCGCGTATTCAACCCAGTTCCAACAGCGGTACCACCAGCTGCAAGCATATACACATGTGGAAGTGAAGCTTTGAGACACGCTCGATAGCGAATGCAATTTGCTGGGCATATCCACTAAATTCTTGGCCTAAAGTAAATGGCGTTGCATCCTGCAATTACAAATATTAAAAAAAAAAAAAAAAAAACAACTTTTACTACTAAAATACATTTTCACAGTCGACCAAAAAGGACGTACCTGAGTATGTGTTCGTCCTATTTTGATTATATCTTGGAACTCCTTGGCCTTTGCATCGATAGCATCATGAAGTTTCTGAAGGCTAGGCAGAAGAGTACTAGTTACTTCAACAGCCACTGCAATATGCATAGCTGTGGGATATGTGTCATTGGAACTCTTTACATAAAATATGATTCAAGTAAGTTAAGAGACATAAACAAAATTATTTGCTTAAAAGACCTGGCTTTTGTTCACATGATTATTAGGGTGTACTGGATTTTTGCTTCCCAGAGTACCACCCAGAATTTCTATTGCCCTGTTACTTATGACCTCATTCACATTCATATTTGACTGTGTTCCTGATCCTGTTTGCCAAATCACTAAAGGGAAATGCTCTGCATACAGAGATCCACTTATAACCTAATACACAGAGAAGAATTACACAATTTGCTCACACCTTTTTTCCTAATAAACTGTGATCGTTATGGAGCTTTCAATACCTCATCACAAGCTTGACTTATTGAAGCAGCAATTTTGGGATCAAGCCCATAATCTTGGTTGACTTCTGCTGCTGCTTTCTTAAGTACTCCAAATGCTTTGATTACTGGCAACTAGGATGAAATTAAAAGAAAATGTTACTGTAGGAATAAGTATCTCAGTACATGTGATGGCACTTACAGGCATCTTTTCAGATTCTCCACCGATTGGAAAATTCATAGTTGAACGAACAGTTTGAGCCCCATAGTATTTATCATTTGGGACTTGTAGTTCCCCAAAAGTATCAGCTTCAGTTCGATAACCACTAGCCATCTGTGATGAAAACAAAAAAACACTCTATTATGTAAAGACTGTTTAGATGAAAAAAATGGAAAAAGCATTTCAATACCGTTCTCTGGGATGTAGTTACCAAGACAGCCGAACATCTACTCAGCAACTGCTCCACGGACTTCGCTAACCCGACTTTAATTCCTCTCGAATTCAAGGTCGTCCTTGAGATGTAGCTCGGAATTCGATGCATTGGGTTAGCCATGGTTTTGGTCTTCTTAGTATGGTTTGAGGTCTTCTTCTGCTTGAAGTCGCTGTATTATTCAGCTGTGAAACCGGAAAAGCTATCGGACTGTACAGGTACAGGTCGACAAGTCTTTGATACCTGGTAAATCGTGTATGCGTATCGTGTACCAGTGTATCGTAGCAAAAGATCGTGGAAGATGGGATGGCTTTGGCTTTTCCTTCCTCTAATGGGAGGAGCTTAACATGGGACCGTCTATATAGTGTGCTTGGAAGATGGAACGTTGAACGATATGCCATGGAAATCACCGTGGAAACGGGTGGTGCCAGCGCTGATTAGTGCTGGAGTAATTTTGTCAATTGTGCTACATGGGGTTATTTAACTAATCACTGCAACGTTATGCTTTTATTATAAGGAAATCCGATGCAGTGGCCTGACGAACTGTCTCAGCCGCCCACATTCACATATTCACAGCGTATTGCATTTTCAAGAAAACCCCATGTTTGCAGACACCTATAACTCTATAAGTATTAAGATACAGGATCTGGAGTTCTGTTTGTGCTTTCACCGGCTAAGGTTGTGTTTCTTTGTGTCGCGTAAGTTCCACAGTGGAAAGGGTAAAGAAAAACGCCCCAATTTTTGTAGTTTTGTTACCGTTCCTTAACGCCATAAGACGCTAGGATAAAATAAGCGCACCCATCCCCCCTTTTTTCTCATGGCCCAGCAGGGCCAGGGATCCAGGGCTACACGTGTGTCTAGCAGGAAATCAGTGAAAAATTAAAATTAAAGCCTGTACAGTGCATTGGTACAAATCAGAGAGGAATAAAATGGATGTCCAGATTGCGGAATTTAACTGGCCGGGAAAGAGTAGGAACTGGCCACCGCTCATAATAAAAATGAAAAACGGTAGTAGCTACGAAAATTTACCACTCTCGGAGCAGAATAAGATTGCAGCGGAAATCCAAAAGGAAATTGGATCCGTCAAAAACAGCTATCCCGGAAGAGGTGGAGACCTCTTCGTGCAAGTAGGTGAAGAGGAAGCCTTCAACAGATTAAGAGAGATCAAGAGGTTAGGTGGACAAGATGTCGACGTTCAGTTACCGAAGCGTTTGCTATATAACATGGGCGTCATCTCAAATGTGTCCATAGATTATGAAGATGAGGAAATAAAAACCGCTTTGGAAGAACAAGGGGTAGTTGAGGCCAGAAGAATTACACGCAAAAATGACGGAAGGGGAGAAGACATACGAACCAATATGGTGCAGTTAACTTTCAAAGGTGAACCCGGACAGAAGTTAACGGACAGGGTAAAATTAGGTTTCGTTTCACACCCCGTTAGACCCTTCTACCGTTCCCCCTACAAATGTAAAAAGTGTTATAGGCTGGGTCATCTACAGACTTTCTGCAAAAGTCAGCAAGCATGCCACAGGTGTGGATCCATTCATAAGGAAGATGTGGAATGCAAGATGTATTGCGTAAACTGCGGCCAAAAAGACGAGCATACATCGGATGATACGAAATGTCCAAAGTACCAGCAACTGAAAAAGGAGATCCAACTAATAGACCGCAGGAATCCGCACATAAATGAGAACAAGGATTGGGGAAAAATCACCCCCAGCTGGAGAGTAGGAGAGGAAGATATGGTCACGAGTGGACCGGCAGCATGGGGGAGGACAACAGAGGATCCATCTGTGATAGAAGAAATAAAATCGTTAAAGAAAACAGTCTCGGAGCTTACGAAAGAAATCCACGATTTAAAAATACAGAAAATACCGAAGATTGAAAACAGGATAACTACGGTGGAGGCCCAAGGAAAAGCATTAGAACGGGACGTAAAAAAAACCAAAGCTAATTTCACCCTCATCAGATCCCAAATGCAAAAAATGATGGACATGATACAAAAAATGGCTGAAGGGGAAGAACTAGAAGCAGAGGATATGGAAGTAGCCCTTAGTGAAGGTTTCTACGGACTAGAACCTGAGAACGAAACTCCTGAAGAAATACTTCAAAACGAATTCGACAAAAGAAAGCAAATTGATTGGCAGGATGAGACTTCACCAGGCAAGATAAGGGGACTAAAACAAACTACAAACGACCCTAGGCCACTAAGTACCCCACAGAAAAAGCTCAAGGTAACAACAACTACCAGAAAATGACTAGACAACAACAATCTAAGTTAAGATGTCTGCAATGGAATGCAAGCAGCCTAAATAAAGCAAAATACGAAGAATTCAAAAAATACCTATGTTCAATTAAACCTCATATAATTTTTCTTAGCGAAACTCACTGGAAGAGCCAAACAAATTTTAGTTTTCCTGGTTATGCACTCTACCGCACAGACCGCACAGATAAAAAAGGAGGCGGAGTAGCACTCCTTATAAGTTTAGCACTAAACCCAACACCTATGCGCCATCGCCAAATTAGAAACCTGGAGTGGGTGGGAGCAAGTTTTTACACGCCAGTAGGACCAGTGGATGCCATCTCAGTCTACTGTCCAAGAGGAAATGCGTCTACAAAGGACATCAATCAATTAATGAACACACGAAATGAGCTGATTGTAGCCGGAGACTTTAACGCCCATCATGAGATGTGGGAAAACACCAACAAATCTAATAAATGCGGAAAGGCACTAAGTGAGATACTAGAAACTAGCTTATCGATTGAATTAATCACACCGCCAAATATCGGGACTCGTTTTAAAACCAACACCAGAAGCATGTCCACAATAGACCTAATGATGGCATCTCCAGTACTAGCATTTAAAGCAACGGCAAGACAAGGGCAATCAATGGATAGTGATCACATACCTATTATCGTAGACATGGAAAATGTTGCACCTTCGGAAAATATCCCCCAGCAACATGGGACTTTAGATCCGGAAAATGGGTGGAATGGAACCAAGACCTACACAACAGACTGAATATACAAGATTTTAAAAACACAGATAACGTCGACGAAGCAAATAGAATCCTTACCTCAGCGATGATCGATGCAGGAATGAAGTGGTTTAATTTCAAACCGAGGAGGCCCATCACCAAGTTAACCAAATCCTGGTGGACACAGGAATGTAGTAAGAAGTGCGCAGAAGTCAGAAGAATGGAACGAACATGGAGAAAAGATCCCTTAAACGCCTCGAAACGGGCAGTATACCGGAAAGCACTGGCAGAAAAAGAAAATTTTTATTAAATAAACGCCGGAATGCATGGGGAAAATATCTCGAAGAACTGGGACCAAGAAATGACCCCCAGAAAATGTGGTCGTTAATGAAAACCATGCTTGGTACAGCAAGGAAAGGTCAAACGGTTCCAAAAACGATTAAAAATGCACAGTCTGAACTGACATTCGATCCAGAGGCTATATCGGAAATTTTGCTGAATTCGATGTTTGAGCCAGCATGCAAATCTCCTCCTGAACTAAACAGAAACAAGTCTTTAACACTACAGGAGGCCTTACGCAAAGAAGAAAGGGTGGCACTAAACTCTCCACTAAAAACACAAGAAATAGAAGAGGCCATGAGAAGTCTGACGCATACAGCACCCGGTCCAGACACCATCCCAAATACAATGATCAAGCAGCTATCGAAAGAAAACAGAGAACAAATCACAACATTTTATAACCTAATACTGAGGACAGGACAGCTACCGCTGGTCTGGAAAGAGGCTCACGTAGTACCCCTACTAAAAGCAGGAAAAAGCGCAGAATCAGCGCAATCTTTTAGGCCAGTCGCACTGACCGCAACCCTCTGCAAACTCTTGGAGAAGGTACTGGCAAAACGAATAAACTATTACCTGGAAAAACACAAAAAGCTACTAAAGGCGCAAGACGGGTTCAGAAAAAAACGAGGCACTACAGATGCTCTCACTCGATTAGACTGCTTCGTAAAAAATGGCTGGAGGAAAAACAACAAAGTATATGGCATATTCCTGGACATAGCCAAAGCCTTTGACTCAGTATCCCCAAGGGCAATCGCTTGGAAATTAGCCGAAAGCGGAGTAGAAGGATCGATATTAAGGCTGATAAGTGACTTCATGAAAAACAGGACATACAAACTAAAAATGGAAAATCGAACCCACGGGTGCACTCAGACCAAAAGAGGAGTCCCGCAAGGATCAGTGTTGAGCCCCATCCTCTTCAACGTGATGATGGCGGATCTGCCCTCCCCACCCAAAGGGCTAGAACTTATAGTGTATGCGGATGACGTGACAATTCTTATAGAAGCCGAAACGGAAGAAAAGGCGGAAACAACGGCTCAAGTCTACCTGGATAAAATAGCAAGATGGTGCACCCAACAAGGCATGAACCTATCAGCGGAAAAGACGGCAGGAATGAAATTTGAAAGGAATGCAAACAATTCAGAGGTCTTGTTTTTCCTACAAGGGAGAAGAATAAAATTTCACGAAAACGTCACCCTCTTAGGAGTGGAGGTGGATAAAAAGCTCACCTGGCGGAAACACATCGCGAAGGTAGAACAAAAGATCAGGAGAGCAGGAGCCGCTATTAGTGGAATTGCAACACGGAGGATGGCACCGGAGCTGAGGACGCTGAGACACCTCTACACAGCATGCATACAATCGGTGGCGGATTATGGGGCGGCAGTGTACGGGGGAGCGGCCAAATCAAACCTATCCCGAGTTAACACGGTACTGCATGAAGCCATAAGGAAAATCCTGGGCGCTCAAAAAAGTACGACGCTACCAGACCTATATGCAGAATTAGGAGTAATGGACATACAAACAAGAATAAGAATGCTTACCACAAGAATTGCTCTCCAAATAATTAGCAACCAAGAGCATCCTTTACGGGATCTGCTATTAAAGGAGGTGCAGGCGCCGACAACTTGGAAGTCTTACTCAACACCAGCGGTGATAAAAGCTACATGGGACATACGCGGTATGAGGCTCAAAATCAAGGAAATGGAAAACAACCAACCAACTCCCCCACCGTGGGACGAAAGGGTTTATGAATGCACAGAACTGGACATCACAAAGAAAGGCGCAACCGAGAACTTGTTGCAAGCACGGTTGCTGCTACAGGAAGAGCTAAATACGCTTCCTCCACAAACAGTGATAGCCTACACAGATGGATCCGCCAAAGACGAAACCTATACATGTGCAGTTTTCATCCCTGAAATCAACCTACAAAAGGCATGGAAAATCGAAGGGATTAAATCCATCTTTAAAGCAGAAGAAATTGCAATCCTGAACTGTCTCAAACACACATACCAAAGAGAAGATTATCCAAGCATGGTAGTGGTATGCACTGACTCGAAATCATGTGTCCAGTACCTAAGCAATCTCCCTTATAGGGACATGGACTCAACAAGTCTAGAGATCTGGAATCTAACAAAGTGCCTGAAGAACTCGGGCTGCAAAACCAAGATAATATGGATTCCCAGTCACTGTGGAATCAAGGGAAATGAATTTGTGGACCAGCTAGCTAAACAAGCTTTGACGGATCCAGGAGTAGAAAGAATCCAAAGCTTGCCGCGCATTGAAACCCTGAAAAAGAAAAAGGAAAGGAGATAAGTAAAGATTGGTATGAAAAGATACGAGCAAGTTATACCTTCATTGCAGCAAACATTGAATCCTCGCATATAGACTACCATCGCTTTCACAAGAACAGAGAAGCATCATGCACAATTCACAGATTGCGAACCGGGATGAACAATTTACAATACAGCTTGTATAAAAGAAACATGGCAGAAGGCGGGGGATGCAGATGGGGCTGTGAAACCATGGAAACCGAAGAACACATACTAATGGAATGTCCACAATTCTATAGCAAGAGAGAAAAACTTAGAAGATTTTTAATACAACAAAATGCACCATGGAACAAGAAAACCTTACTAGGGCTCAACTATGAAATTCCAAATGCCCTAAGAAGAAACATTATAAACAGAGTAGCAACCTACCTAAAGAACGCAGGACTGACCTATAAAATCTGAACAATGCAAACATACGTGAGCCAAACGCTCACTAAACACTAAACAAGAAACAAAGGAGAACAAATGTAGCATCAAGAATCAAAGAACCCCTACTCACCAGGAAAGATAGAAACCGTAAAGGACATCTGGTGGTGTATATGAGCTTCAACGAAGCTTAAGGCAGCATTGCGTCCAGCAGCTGCAGCACCCATACAACATAAAAAAAAAAAAAAAAAAAAAGATACAGGATATTGGCCCTGTTATTATTCCAGCCTGATCTCCCTTGACGTCAAAAACAGTTTTGACATGCATCGCAAACCAATCAGAGGGCCAGAAATCGTCACGTTACCGTTGCCTGTCAAAACTGTTTTTGACGTCAAAAACAGTCGTAAACTTTATCGTCCGCCGCTAGATGTCGTCAGGGTCAGCGCAAAAAAAAACTCCATATTGGGACATTTCTTTTTGCCCAACCCCCCACCCCCACACACACACACAAACAGAGGTACAATCGGTTTTTATCTTAAAAAATAATGTTAACAGTTTAAGCTATTGCCTTTATATTCTTCCAAGATAGTTGAAACAGAGTTAAAGTATAAAGTTCATTTAATGATTTATGGGATATCAAAGTAATTACCATCGAATTACAGGCTGACAAGTCGGTGAAATTGTTAACGCTGTTTTTGTTGAAAAATACACAGTATATAAAGGATGGTAAAGCACATTATACATGGTCGGAGATGCTAATGACTAAGGTAATTCCTTAGTGCTATAGGCGAATGAAGTTGGGATTATAGGCAAGGCTAGTGATGAGACTTGACGCACGAAGTGCCTTAATTTCACGATTCATTCATTAACCGACTTGACTTCACAGCTAAGCCCCACCGTGTTGTATGGGCATGTAGGAAGGAACAGGGAGCTGAGACTTCCAGGTGGTCTAGATAAGGGAAATGGGGGGTATCCGAGGAGCATCTTACGTGAGGACTTCCCATCCACATACTGTGGTATTCATGATATGCCCCCGTGGTATATACATGAGTATGCTTGGTATATCACGGAAACATGTGAGGGTATCCTATAGGAACCGCTAGATTCAGGTCCACCACGGGTCAGATTATCTTAGTAGCTCTGGGGTGGGAAACCCAGTGATTGAAAGGAATTCCTCTGGTACTCACCCTACATGCACACGGCGATGGGTTACTGGCTGTGCTAGTCACGTCACACTAGCATTTCCTGCCAAATTTTTATTTGTTCTAACTCAAACATATTTAATACAAAGTATTAAGAGTAAATCTTTTTGTGGGTTCTTTTTGTATCATTCATTAAGTAAAAATATTTTTCTTAGGATGAAATAAACCAAATATGATTGGATGTTTGCATTCCAAAACAAAACAAAAAAGTCCCTACAGGTATGCATTATTAAACTCTTGTAAGAAAAAATTTCTGTAAAAGCTTTTTTTCAAGGTGGAGTCAAACCATTGGTGATATTGATGTTTTCATTCCAGTCACAAAGGACATACAAAAAGCTAAACAAGTAAATGTGAAAATTGACCCTCTCCATCTCTGGGTTGCAACTGTTGGACATGATGGAAGCTTTGTTTTGATAGACCATGAAAACATCTATTTTTAAATAAATGATTAAACAAAATAGGACCCAATATCGTGGGTGAGTCTTACGGTAAATTTGATAACAGTAATGATCAATTATTAATGTTCAAACAAAACTTCGTGATAATTGAAGGAAAATATCAAAAATTATTTGAACATGTTCAGGTATAAGCTCGCGACTTTCCAGGTACAGGTCGATACTGGCATACCATTACACGAAAGAAATAAAGCCTTTTTCGCCATGGTGCTTACGAGAAATCGATACATAAAACTGTAAACTTTCATTATTTAGCAATAATAATGAATGTTTTCATTTATTAATTAATCGCTAGAGACCATATGCTTAGTAACTTACCTTATAAAAATTGAACTGAATTTGAATTTAACTAGATGATATTGTGTTGCTTATCAGCTGCCTTGCTGTTACAAAGGAAACACAGGATTACATCATCAAGTAACTTTGGTGGCAAGAAACACCGCCGCGGGGTTGATACAGGTAACAGGGCGTTTCAAAGTTGTATGCGTAACCATAGCAAACGAAGAAGGAAGAAAAAAACACGCGAAACATATCTCGGTTATTAGCGAATACCATCAAGAGTTGGCGAGGTCACTTCCTCAACATACTTTGGATGCAGTCAGGAACATCAGTAATGGATGTAATATATTCTGCCGGATACATATCAATATGTATGCGTATAGGAGGAAGGCAAAAATCGACAATTTCCTCCAGAATCACTGACACGCTATTGACCACCATTGTGTAGCCCTCCCTTATCCTGAGTGGAGCCGCCAACTTTATGTGTGATATTTCCCTCTTCGTTCTCTATTCAACCCGTGCCATCACATCCATTAGGAGGGGAAATAGATCATCAACCCCGGCCGCCATTACCGCCATTCAGTATATACGTTTGAAGATCGGAGGACAAAAAAAAGGCAATAGGAAGATAAGCAAAGGACCGAAGGGGAAAAAATGATCGTATTCAGGCAACATAACGAGACTATACGTGGTGAGTATATACGGAACGATTCAATCGGATTTATAACGTGCTTCCGTCGAGCGGCCTTCTCTCCTAATCTATACACGTCTCCAATTCTCCATATTCTGTTTAGCGATAAAGTTCTTGTGCGTTTGTTTGTATCGTTAAAACTACATATAATTACTTCTGGTAGGAACAGAAAATAAAAATAATTTTCTAATCAAAGAGCAATAGATTTCCTCTCATTATCGGACAACCGAAACACCAGTTCAACTAGTACGGCAGTGTATTATAGTCAGTTGCTATTGAATTGGATAAGCGCCACCAACTACCATTAACAGATACAGCAAAACCACTGATGTACATGTTCGTAAAAAAATATATATTTGTTACATCGATTGAAGGCAAACATAATTGATCCATCATCGGGCAGTGCCGACATAAAATAGGGCGTGAAAGAGACAACCAATCAACCGAGAAGAATAAGCAGAGAAAAGCCATGACGGCTTTGTTTCGCTCTTTGGAACCCTCTCATCTCGGTTTTGCTCATTATTCAGTGCGAGAACTAAAAAGCTTAAGCACATAAAGGTTATTTTAATGTCGGAAAACGATCAGGTCTGAAGCTAGAAATTGCATCTTTTGTTAGAAGCCGACAATCCATTGACTTTCATTTCTTGCATTCATATGGGATCAACCAAATGGCCATCAAACCCTAGTTATCATATGCTGAATTTGAATTCATATATAAGTCGACATGAAAAGCTCATTATTCTGTAAACGCACTTTATAATTCGGTCATTGCCATAAAATGGAAAACAAACAGGCGGCATTGGTTACGCTTTATAGCCCACAGTAATATGTATATACATTCCTGCAGCGGCAAACTGACAATGTCTATCATCAACGGCTATTTCCTGCCAGCACGCGTGATTGGCAGGAACTGACACTGAATTACAGCCTTGCTGTCATAGTTGCCAGTCACCACTGCTACACGCTGATGATGTGTTTTCCACATCATACTGGTAGTGGTGGTCTCGATAACCATTAGCCCGGGAGACTTATTATCAACCAAGATAAGGGTTAACAATAGTTTTGTTTTCTCTTTTGGTTTCATTGCTTAATTTACCGACTATAGACGAGGTTACAAATCTTCAATGTTCTTATTTAATTTCTGGCCACAGTCTGTATTGTTAACCATTTATTTTCTGTTTTATGCTTCAAAGAAAACTGATTTTCGTGATTGTAGCGGTGAGCAATAAACGATTTGAAAATAGCATGGAAACATTTCGTTTACGAATCACGCAAGCCAAAGAACGCATCTCGTTGTAAATGCAGTTTCCATTTTCCATGCGAATTCTTCAGCACAGTTACTTTAACTGATAACGGTTAGACGCTACAGAATAGCGCTTCAAACGTGCCGGGTAAATAAATGGATATTGCACGGTGTGTTTACATAATCGAAAGCAATAGACCGTATACTAACACAACAATTAGATAAATATTCGCCGCCAAATAATTCATTCATAGCCACTAGTTATACGGCGCACTTAAAGATAGGGTAAAGCGATATTGATCACAAGGCATACATATATAGCGGAAGGACACACAGGAAAAAAAAAAAAAAGAGGGGAACGAACATGAAATAGCGTGAGAGGTTATGCATGACCTCTGCGCTACAAAGTCTGACATCACACGTCAAACTGTGCAGAAACGGGTTTGCCGGACAAAACGCGTCTGACATCTCGACCCCACATAACCATCGCTCGGACTTGCTTTACCACCGGGGAGGGAGATCTTTTTTGCACCAAATCAATGCGTGTGGCGTATACTATATACATAAAAAAATGTATATGAGAAGGGATCTCGCTTATTCGTAGCGAACTGCACAGCTTCACACACCAGTAGCTAAATACGTTCCGCTCGAAGGGAAGAAATATTGCTTATTTGACATGATTTTTTTTTTCTTTCTCCGATCATCCTTGATACAATATATAGCCTTCATTTGACGGCATCGATTTCTAATCGACGAACTTGGCATTGGAAGCCTAAATCAGCACGAAATTTATATGCTACAATCAGCCAAACTATAGGGATGTTTCACCAACATTATCCGATTATTCTTTTTCTTTTTCTTTAAAGAATTCCAAACGCTAATGATTTTGCGCAATGTAATGTTAAATGAAAAGAGAATAGAAGCTCAATTTCGAGTGACGCTGGTTGGATTTGATTGAATTTTAAATATTGTCTTTAGTTGAGACTGGAGAGAGAGAAAGACAATAACAACAACAAAAAAAGGGGGAGGCGTTGTTCAATGTTTTTGTGTTGGGTTGTGTTGGCCCTTTTCTTTTCTGGTCTGGCAGTTGAAATTGCGCTCGTGGTCGAGATGCTCAACGCTTTTGACGCGCTAATAGGATTAGATACATAGTCATTCGCAGTTGTATAGCGTACGGTAATCACCGAAGCTGTCGAGTCTCATGTCAGGGACAGTTTGATTGACAGTTTTCCATCCCCTTTTTGCCGTCGAATCAGTTTTCTTCCACCAACTTTTCCGGCTTTTCTCAGGCTATCTGACCGGCGTACACAAGGGCACAAGCGTGGCCAAACCCTGCTCATCATCAACTGTCACTCGGAGTTTTTCAAGAAAAATTTCCATAATACAAAGTTGTCGCTCGCTTTCTCTCTCGCTCTCATAGTCTATATACTCGTTCTCTCTTTAGTTTCTACCCGCCCCATTATGTTGTCCATCACACTGCAAGTTGTATGCACCGAAACCAGTTCTAATGATTAGTTATCACAGCAGGTTCGCGTTCCTCCAAGTCCAGCGAATCAGCTCCTCCCCTTCTTTCTATTCATTTTCCAGCTACGATTAAAGCGACCGCAAAAAAAAAAAAAAACCCGAGATGCAAATCATTGACTTTCCAATTGCCTTTTGTTGCCCACTTTCTTCTAGGCAATTGCTATATAAGAAGTTTACTATACAGATTTCAAAATGAATCATGTATTGGATTATTATCTACAGTATATCCTTCAAAAATAAACCGAAATTTGCCACAATTGACGAGTAAAAGTATATGTATTTCTATTAACAATGGTGCTAAAAGAAAAGGTAAATCGGTGTGTTAACAGGATAGAAAAAAACGGCACGAATTTGACTCCCGCGATAATAAATAAATCGGTTACGATTAAAAATGAGTATTTCATGGTATACACAGAAATTTAAAAAAAATCAAAAAAACATAATCTACTAAACTGAATTAGAAACTAATGGATCCCCGGCCGTCGGTGAGGAGCCTTGGTCGGACGGGTAAACCGACCGGGAGTGAGACGGTGAACGAAATAGGGTTGATCCAGATGAGCGGAATGGTGAAGCTGACGATAGGTTCAGTTCTGTCACAGGTGATGGGCGTTGTCGTTGAATTGCGACAGCGCTACTACTGATGGCAGCTCCGCTAGGGTTTTTCTCCATCTGTTGATGTTGCGAGCGGAGTGCGATTCGATTGACGTGCACGGGAATGGGGACCACTAATTTTTGCTGGGGTGGGTGATGAGGATTGCCATCTGAATGCAATTGTTGATGGTACGAAAGCGACTGTGAATGATGCTGGTTGTTGGAATGCTGGCCTCCGCCATTCATCCGGGACGATCCACCAGTAACTAAAGCGGCTTTGACTCGTTTCCATTTAGCTCGACGATTTTGAAACCATATCTTGATCTGCACTTCTGACAAGCGCAGTTGATGAGCGATTTGGGAGCGCTCTGTCAAGCTAAGGTACTTTTTAGCTTGAAATTCACGCTCCAGTTCGATCAGTTGGTGTGTAGAAAAAGCCGTCCTCCGTCGTCGGTTCTTGTTATTGCCACCTCCGTTAGAAAGAGAGTTGCATCAATGGAACTGTCTGATGACGTAACAGCCACTGCTGATCCTGCTGTGCCGAACGAATCGACTTCTCGGTCGGGACCCTCTCCGCAACCGAGTGAATTGTTGGCCGGATATATGTGTTGATTTTTCTCTTGGAAAAGGTCTTCTTCCGTACTGCTATTACCTTCGGACAAGATATCCAAGCTCACTTTCTGCAAAGCGGATCATGACAATAAAAGTTGGTAAGTTCTTTTTTTTTTTGTATATCCCTCATAAATGGTTCTCTACTCTTTACGTAAACGAAGGTGATCTTTACAAACCTGAACGCTCGGGGGATGTGTTATTGATGCGATCGCAACTGTTTGGTCGTTGATGATCCGACAAAAGATCAGCCACGCTGTAACCGATACAAGCCGATTTTTTAGCGGATCTCTCTTCGTCCGCAGTCGGAAGTCCGGTAGCGGAAACTCCTGCAAAGGGCATTGAATTCGTGACCAATGGGGGCAACTGTTGACATTGCTGAAATGTGCGGTTGGAAGCGGCTGCAGCAGCCACGGCCAAGTGCTGGTGGAGGGCAGCGGCGTGATACGTCAGTAGATCGAAATGTTGCTGATTTCGGATGGGTGGCAAATGGTGAAAGAAATGCTGATAGACCAAAGGTGCAAATCGGTTGGCTGACGAGTCGGAAATGGACGACGTGGAAGAAGAAACTGAATCCGACAGGCCCATTGACGGAGGGGCACGCACCGATCCGGCAGCAGCGGCAGCCAACATCACTGTTGGATCGAGAGGATTCAACCAACTCTGGAAATTACTACCAGGCGGAAATCTCGATGATTCCATAACGAACTCGGCAATCACTCTAAATTGTTTTAATCGCCTACAAGAAATTTTAAAACATCAACTTAATCGCTGAGTGCCGATAGGACAAGTTCATCCAGCGGACTAGACGCCTGATGACTGACTAAATGTCAGAGATTTGTCGCTCACTTTTCTGTCGGCAATATCCGATACTGTTTCGGCTTTGTGTGTGTGTGTGTGTGTTAAGCGCTGGATCGTGTTGAAGAGCGATTATACCCCTACAGATCTCTTCACGCGCCACTCCTCCTTTTGCTTCTCTCTACAAGAAGAAGAAGAGAAAAAAAAGGGAGAGGGAAAGACGAAAGCAGAAAGAGGGTTGGATGGTGGCCGGAGAAAATCCGCCCAACAAGTCACGTGACTCTCTTCCGATTGGATCCTTTGCCACGGCTCATTGCTGCTCATGATTTATGACGATATAACCACCCTCTTGCCCTCCCCTTTCTGCACGGCAGAATTACCGATCAGTAGGCGTCCCTGCGATCATCACCCCTCAACACCACCAACAAATAAAATATTAATACGGTGGATGGCGATTGATAGCTGCATCAATCTACATTGGCAATCAATCGTTTCTGCCAATCTAAAAAAAAAAAAAATATCAAGGATAAACTGGAACTGAGTATATGTTCTAAGTTGCGTGTTGCCTATAGGTTTTTCTGGAACGAGCTGCCCATTTGGTAAGCCAAAGAAAAATCATAAAGACTATACAAAGAAAGAACGCCACATTCGCTGTAGCAAATATAAGAATAAAACAAAAGACTCCAAATGGCAATTTTCCAGTTGGTTACTTTCATACACAGAACATGCAGGATGTAGTGCCTTATTTGCTTTGCCTGAATAAAGGAACAATAATTCACATCAGAGAGTACACACGGGGCAAAAGGTGATACCTTGAAAAGATGATGACAAGCAGCTCCAAAATGGACAAAGTCAAACTGCCAAATCAGCTGCAAAGCGCCAAAGACTTGCCGCTTTCAGCCCTCCCGGCTTCGTTGTTACCTTGTCAGCCCTTTTCAATTGACACGATTTCCTCCATTTTTATTCTGATGGCCCTTCCCAAAAGGGAGCAGGTATATATATAGGTGTATATACACAAGCGCCAGTTGCCCATTTGAAAGCTATATACAAAGCCAAACGATAGCTTTGTGGGTTGTACTTTAAAAAGGTCTCCATATATTTTTATTTCCTTCTTCTCATTATATATTATACACCTTCTTGGGATGTGTGAAAGCCATTTCCCAACGCAAAGTCCCCTACATGTATACATGCTCTATTCAAGCCTCAGCTTGCAGCGCACATGGCGTATTCTTCAGTCATCAAATCCATTCCACGCCCACTTGAATGTCAAATTTTTTCTTTGTAACAACAGAATCTTTTACGTGTGCTGCAAACCGTGTGATTTATTGTTTCCCTTGAAATCAATGCTTGTAGTAAACGTGGGATTACAACTGATACGCTCAAAGGAAAATATTAACAAAATAAAGCTTGTTCGGAACATTTAGCTCTCCAAACATGTCCTTTGTCGTTGCGCGTTTTGTCAATGGATCCCCATAGTTGCTGCGAACAGCTACTGTGGAGAAAATAAAAAAACTCCCTTCGACCTATAGTCATCATTATACGCGTAATATAACGTATATCCTGTTCGTTTCAAACTCAAATATTTATCTCTTGTTGGCTTTTTCCCTTTGGCAGCCACGATAATGTTAAAGCAATAATTGATTCGTTTTTTATTAGGCATTTAATCAACCAGTAGGCAGACTCTATTAGATTGCATTTCGCCATTCACGAACGGTACTTGTATCATGAAACTATACATACCACAAAATAAATCCTATAGGTATAATCACTGGAAAATAATGTTATGAATTCTCTTAATGATTTTAATTCTAAAATTGAAATGCGTCATTGTTTTATACTAATTTAATTTCTGGAGTCCCATGGTAAAAAAAAACAAACAAAAAAAAACAAGTAAGATGTTGTATGAAACCATTTAACGTCAGATGTTTTTCTTTTATGTCTGCATCTCCAAGGACTCTTGCTTTCACCAAACAATATACGTTAGACAATTGCAGAGAAGACAGAGGAATATGGTGATATCCAGATGCTTATATACACTATGCATCCATCATGTGAAGGTGGAAAAGCAGTGACAGATTCCGGATCATTTAACTTTTTCTCGATGTTGTCAGAACAAAGACTGGCTTGTATTTCTTTCTTCCTCTATTTTCTTTCTTGCCTTTTTTTCTCTCTATCTATCTACGCTGCTAACTGTTAACTATTCAAAGTCAATAGGCGACTGACGAGAGCGCTCTGTGCAAGAGCCGTAACAAAGCTGACAGCTGATTCACGAATGATGAACGAGTCGTCGAGGCGCTCAGGTCGCTGATCTCTTGCATATTCGATCTCTACTGGAGTGCTGGAGTGATTTTTGGAACGGCATATGGTATCTATTTCTGTTTCCTAAAATCGAAGCCAATCCAGCCACATTGTTAATCATTGTCACTTTTGTTTTCACTTTTAACTACTGATTTTAAGCGTTACAAATAAGTACTGAAACATTAATTATATTTTAACGATTCGAGAAGATTGCCGAATTCTATACTGTTTTGGATTTATTAGTACTTTTTAATTAATGTATTTTTTTTTATTTTGTGTGATATGAGTCTCGAAGTGTGGACAATAGATGCCGCGATTCACAAGATAATATGAAAAATAGTTTGTAACGCCGGGTTGAGAATAAACACGAGAATTTATTTTGAAGAATCTATTGTTGAAACGCATTTAAGAAAAAGGGGATAGAAAATAGGGGAAAGAAATTTTATGCGAAGATTTTGTTTCATTGTAACAGACCAATAACCATCAAAAGCTCTAACTTGCTTCAACGAAACACAATATACAGAAGAAGTGTATGCAGTTTCGCTTGAGAATTGGGAAAAAGATAAACCAATGTATTCCGTCGGTTGAGCTTATTTTAAGCGAATGGTGTGAGCAGAGGGGAAGGAATGAAGCCAAAGGTTGATTGCCATATTTCGTATGCCGTCTCAGGCGCTCCCACCGCACCCGGCCATTGTGTGCATATGGATGTTTCTCATCTGCTCTCTCACCTGACGTGTCGGGTGGGGATTGCTATGAGAAGGGGGGAAAAGAAAAAGAATAATAAGAAAATTTTTTGTAAAAGGAAGCTTGAAATGTTTTTAATTTTTTTTTTTTTATCAAAACAGAGCTATTGCGGGCACGATTGGTTAAAACATTAAAACAGAATTAACAGACAAAGTTCGACTCAATGTCGATTGTTGAATAAATGTTTGCAGTTCAAGATGGCCACGGTGTGAATTCAAGGAGTTTGCGAGTATTTTGTGCTGTGTTGTGCTAGATTTATTCGCTTATTACGGCTAATTACTATATAGCTGTTCTTAAGCGTATTTAGCTCAATGATGGACAGTTGCTGAACTTTCGAGGCATTTTTTAAAAATTAGAGCTCTTGCTTTCATTACCAAAATTCCAGAATTCAGAATTTTCATTTTCCATCAAAAACTACTGTAACAAATCGTTTTTCACGGAATAAGTAAACATCGATTCGTCAAAATTTCCAAGACGTAATAAGTCACAGGAGTGTGTTGTACCTCTACCTCTATCGTCTATTGGCAAGAATTAATGCTTTTTTTTAAGTCGTTATTTTTCTTACACTATGCAAGTGTCGGCAAGTGAAGCAGCTTTGGAAGCTGTACGCCAGATGTGTCATCTTCGTTCCCTATATTCGCTGTATACGCTCATTTCCAAACGTAGTATTTAATGATTCATATTACCTGTACTTGGAATACTTTGTTGAATGAATTATTTGCGATCGATTTTTATTATGTTAGCAAATACCACAGAAAATGTTTCAATGAACTAAGAACGAAACATAGAGCCCCGCATGACAAGAGTACGTAAGAGAAAGCATGAAAGGAAAATTCTAACGAAGATGAGATTGAATTCCTCTGTTTAAAGAAAAAGGAAAAAAGAAAAGAAAAAGAGAGGAAGGGGATTCTCTTTCCCCTCTTCAAGTTCGTTTCCTGCTTCATCATCAGGCAACGTGTGTGTAAGCAAAGCTGCGGTTTCTTCCTCGTCTCGTTCGCTGCCAACAGGCACACACCTTTCAGATTTTCTGTTGGAGTTTCCAACCCACCCCCTCCACCAAGCTCGCCCAACACCCTGCTAATTGAAATGCGGAAACAATGGCCAATGCTTATGCTTCCTCACGTACTAGCTTTCGTAGTATATATAGTCGACAGTATTGGGCAAAAATAAGGATTACCACTTCCAGTACACACGTTTAATCCGTGCCAGCTCTTCAGTTCCGTGTATAGCCTCGTACGACCTGCCACACGGACCATCTGTTAAAATTTCTTTGTAACGTGGATGCAACCATTTTGCCATTTTTGTATTCGAATTCTTTATCTTCTACGCTAAATTAGGTTGGGCTGATCACGCATCCTTCACGTGCCTGCATTGAGCCTAAGCTACAAAGAGAGCTATCCGTGAACAGTATTGCTGTTTGTGCGAAAATTCACTGTCATGGAGCTGCTCTCTTTATAGAACGGTTCGGAATCAACGGAAACTATTTATCTGACTACGAAAGTTTCGACATTCTTTTTTAATTTCATTTATATCCGATTATTGTAAGAGTTTTGTAGACCTGCCCTTGTGTTGCTCCATCATCCTCATACAATTCTATCTCGCAATCTCCTTGGTACCACCACCCCCAAAGTTACCCACGTTTATCTTCGTCCACAAATACACGCCATAAAAATTGGCTTTTAAAAAGCTTCATGAAACAGAAACCCAATCATTTTGAGTTCCGTTTTTTAAATCTGCTTTGAATCAAAAATAAAATTACAAGAATTTTTGCAAAGAAAAAAAAAAGTGATCAATCATATTTATATCCATTTTATATGTAAAATTTACGTTATTATTCGTAAAACACAAATAATTGAAACTATGGACTGTTAAAATCGTAATAAATTAGATACACCAATAGGTTTTTATTTTATGTCAACGTAAGCCTTTTTCTTTCGAATGACAATTTCTTAACCATGATAATCCACTGTGTTCGAATATTTGAGGTGGTAGCCTTATTTCCTTATTTTACTTAGTCTATTTTAGTTGTATACCGGTACCTTATCCAACAAAAGCTTTGAAAAAAAAACAGATAAAATAGCAGAATTCATGTGTACGAGTGCCTATCATATCGGGGATTTGGTATATACCGCAGTTGTAATTGAGTTTCTTATCACGTAGGATACGTTATCTTTCCATCCGACCCTCTCCGCTCTACAACAACCTTTGTCCGTACCCTTCCCCCTTCCCACCTCAATAAGCAAAACCACTTATAATCTTTAAAATGAAAAAAAGTGTTAATAAAAGTACCGGATACGTGAAAGGGGAAATTCTTGCATGTCGGAAAAGCTCTTGATTGCATTCATTGATGGTCTTCATTGAGCTATATAAAGGCAAAGTAGTTGTCCTGTTTGGGCATCACACGCTTGCATACCTCTTTTAGAGTACACTAGCGCTTTTAAGACAGCCAGTGTTGGTCCCAATACTGTATGTACTCAAATCAATATTCGAGCGCCGGAAACGTACAATGAAGATCAATACTCATAGGTTGATTGGAACCATTCTTCTGACTTCGTTTTTCGCAAATGCCTTCTCTTCCAAATCTAAGTATTGACCAATTTTTTTTTTTTTTTCGCATTTTAGTCTCTATTCCCAGTACATTATTGTACTAACAAGAGAGAAATTTATTTATGCAAAATTGCAGACATCATCAATGCAAGAGGATGGATCTTTCGAAAGACCTGAAAAAGGAGAAAGACTCTGCACCTTGTGCGGGAAAATTACTTTCCGGCAACCACAACGAAGCCGGAATTCCGCTACGGATTACTGAAATTGTTTGTCCTTCCGAAATGGGTGACCGCTGCATTCAACTCGTACTCCCAATGCAGGTTGCCATCTCTGGGGCGAAGGGCCTGGACGACCAAATGAGCATCTCTGTTCGAAGCGGATGCATCGATGGATCTGATGTGAAAAAGAAATCGACAAGGAAATCACAAAGACAAAAAAACAAAAACCAACCAACAAAGAAATCGACAACAAAAAAAAACAAAGCTCTGCAAAGAAGCGCAAGGACAAGAATTCTTTAGAAGTTCTAGGTAGATGATCGCCTTTATCAAATGCCAAGCACACGCATTTATGGAATTCACCATGGTCGTAAAACTCATCGACACGTTTTCGAGGCAACATTAGTCTCACCTTTGTTTGTCGTACTATTTCTGACCAACGTCTGTTTATTTAAATTGTGACTCATTATTCAAAATGTTATTTGCTACTTGTCCCCCTTTTTCGGTATGTTTGTGTGACGTTTAGAGATAGATTTCTGTATTGGGAATTACTGAACAATAATACAACATAATTTGATCCCCGCCACCGAAGTTTCAAAAAACGGAAAGAAAAATTCTGTGTTAATTCTTTGACACCCTTTTTGTTATTAGCCCACGAAATTCTTACGATATTTAGTGACAGGAGGCTTCGAATCTCGCGGTTTGTGCTGACTGGAAGAATAAAATTGGCACAGAGAGAGTTCCAAGGATAAGAAATATGGATTTCGATTTAAAACTTGTCTGATGGTCTTTGAGGGCGTTTGGGTCTCGCTCCAAGAGCATTGTTGTAATCCCTTAATAAAAAATTTATCCAAAATAAGAATAATATACTTATAAGTCGGCTGGGATAAATAAAATATACCTTGCATTCTGTTGAATATCACCGATATTTTCACCGTTTCTTTGATTCTGGTAACCGTTTTCTGCAGGATTTTCCGCTTGGAAATAAATTCCCTGGTCCATCGCATTTCGAGGTTGGGGTCTATCACGGTCAGAGCTATTTCCGCCGCCAAGCTTATTCCCTGGATCGGGCTGGTAAGCATAATTCTTGAATGCGGCGTTGGGCTTTTTGGGAATCCGCATCCCAACGCTGTGATCAATTGCAGCTATTCCATTATTTTTCTGCACAGAATTCCGTTTTTGAACAATCCCTGGTCCATAATTTTTTTTAGCAAGGTTAATCGGTGCTGGATACTTTTTGTCATCGCGTTCATTAAACATGCTTTTGTTAGGTTCCATCCAGTTAGGACTGAAGCCAAAGTCTGAACCTTCAAAACCATTTCTGCGATTGGTATAGACAGCCGTATGCAGAATCGATGTATCATCATTCTCAAGTTCTTGAGGTTGTCCATGACCCAAGACATGACCAATATTTATTTCATTCGTTCCAAAAGACGGATTCCGTTTCTTCAAGATTTCTTGTCCGTTTGGAAGTTGAACAACTGCGTACTGGGACTGTTGAATCTTGGGAGTGGTCGGCAAACGGTTTTCCGTAGCCAAGAGAGCGTTATTGCGTATACTACGCTGAGTGCCGTTTTCTAGGCGGGTGTTTTTTGGTAAAGTTTTTTTCGGTGCAGATTGTCCAGCGGTAGGTAGCGAACGACGTAACTGCTGCTCAGAGAACGAACGACACCTAGCCTACAATTTTAATTTGTTTTGTTTGTGATGAGTTTAGATGGGCACGAAGCACAAAGTACAGTACCTCATGCATTTCAAAAATACTTGATGAAATAACAACATTGCAGAAAGAGCACGGTAGAAATGCTGGCTCATTATGATGTTCGGGTGTTGAAACTAATGATCCTGTTTTCTCTCTTACTTGGCTTGTTTTTCCGCTTTTGGTGGCATCTTTTGAGAATTTGCAAGATATCTATGAACAATAAGAGGAAACTGTAGTTCAGGTTCAGAGAACAGGGCGATCTCAATTTAAAAACTTCATGAATATCCAAAGATGATAAGGGAAAAGGCGTTCCACAATTTTCACATGGGATATTTATTTCCTCCATAGGTATGTCTTGTTCGGCAGCAGACGCTACAGCCGTGTACTGGGACCAGTAATCGCTATCAACGTCGTAAGTGCTTGCTGGACGCCGCGTTGAGGATTCCTTTCCGCGTGCGGTATCTTCTGTCTGGGTAGACATGCTCGAGAATTTGCATGCAATCTGTTATTTTAAAAAATCACAAAATGCATTTACGGCGAAATCTTATTTTAGGACCTCGTGAAGCTCCAAACATGATATCGGAAAAGGAATTCCACACAATTCGCATGGAATACTATCTTCTTCTTTAACCATGCTTTCCTCCGTATTTGGAGAAGCTACTACATAACGAGACCAGTACTCTTCGTCTTTGTTGGAAGAACCTACTATGTTAAGTTGAACGAGAACAGTTATACACCCTCACTAAATAAAATCATTCACTACAACATCAAATTGCTGTATTACCTTCTCTGCCAGAGGTGGAAGAAGAATTAGTAGGCCGTTCAGAGGTGACATATGCCTCGCTACGAGGACAACTTTCTTTGTTCCAAATACATGACATTTGATGATTCTCTAATTGGTCAACAAGGTATAATGTTCCACAAAATTCACAGGGAAGAAGACATTTTTCCTTATCCTCCATTCTGTGTGCCAAGGTGTCACTATTTTCTATAAAGATATTCCATACAGACAAAAATTACATTTATTAGTATGTGTGTGGCAATAAAAAAGTAAATATTACTCTTGGTTTCTGATTTCTGTATGCTGGGTAAAGCAGCAGAGGCTTGTAAGATATTTTGACAGACTACATTCCGAAACTTTTGAACAGTCATTCCTGGTTCCAAATTTGATGGTACTTCTTTAATTCCCCTTGTTCTATCAATGCTTTTAAGTTGATCAGTAGGTTTAATGCTGCTTCCCTTGTGCAGTTCTTCATGAGTCTTTAACATTCGAACAAGAATGTGATTTTTGCAAATGTCACACATTTCAGTCCTGCTTCCACAGGCAACTTCATGGTCTTGTACTGTGGATGCAGTACATTGCATTTCACAGTATCCACATGGGATGAGTCTTTTAGCACAGTGATTGGCCTATGGAAAATTCCAGATGATTACCATGACAATGTTTATTAACTTCACTTTGGCATCTGAAACTAGAATACTAACCAAATGATCATTTTCTGCCCCTCTTTCTATTTTCTCTTTGCAATCTTTGCAGTCAATTACTTTATGAACTTCATTTGCATGCTGTTCCATCTCAGCTTTATGAATAGGTTCCTGGCAGCTTAGACATATTTGTATGAATCTTTCACAGTGAGTTGTATGTAAGGTGAAGGTTGCAGAGGGCACAGATCGCTTGCTAGATAAGAATAAACATAAAAACTGTGAAAATTCCTAGAATTATGTTCCCTTGTTGTTGTAAGATAAAACATTGCATCTAATAATGGTGAATTATATATATATAAAGTAGTTGATGATCAAAATTCAACTAAACCACTAAAACTAGTTTTTGGCTGATTACCAATTTTTGCAAAATGATGTTTCATCAGCCATTTTGGACTGATTTGATTTCCCTCGTGAATTGGTGGTTAGTGGATCACAAAAAGTAGGACTTGGGTAACTTGTGGCTCTGTGCCAATGAAGTCCTAAATGACTCCTTGCGAAGAAAAATTAAAACGCTGCTCCTGCCTAGCTATGATAATATATGAGTCAACGACAGTTTAAGCAACGTTTATCTGTTCCTAATACAGACTGGAATTCAAATCCCCTTCCTTGACTGTTTCGAGTTTCGACATACGACTACTTATTTGTTTACCGTTTCGATCACACGCCAACACGACATCTGGCGAGATCGATCCTAACCATGCCTTCATTCGTTTTTTCGATTGATACTAACGTCCAAGATCTCTGTGAACAGTGTCAGTTCGTGACTGAAAGTCGTTCTGTTACGGTGCATGCACGTTACGACATACACTAAGACATTGCACGCATTCATTGGGTTGAAACAGCGAAAAGTAAAACAAGAGATTTAGAATGGCGACTAATCATGACAACCTGAACGGTTCGCACTTGAATAGCCACGACGATTTACAAAGTCTTACATCTTATCGCCAAGGTGAGTTTGATAGAAACTTCAATTAATCCCCATGTACCCATAATATTGCCTTTACACTGTTAAAGCTACAGAGTGTCCACGTGTATTTGTTTTAATTATATCTCTGTCATATTGGGGCGACGTCATCGTGCTATTCACGGACGTACAGTCTACGCATGCCAATAAGTCGACCCAAAAGAAAGAGGCGCGAAGTGAAGTGCAATAAATCTTAAGATATACAGTGGTATTCTGACTGCATAGATATAATTTTCTATACTGTAGTCTGATGAAGAAATCTAGACATAGGCTACGTCGCACCGATGAATATCATACTGCCACAAGGCCATGCGCGAGGTACATCCACTGGCCTTTGTAGCACAGTCAATCGATAAGAAGCCAGGAATGGGGGTAGTGCGACCACATTGGGAGCGCCTTTTTCACTGGCAGACAGTTCGCTCCAAGGGCATGCTAGATTTCTTTTTTGTTGTTGTTGTTCGTTTTCGCTTTTAAGTACATTAATGATGCATGAAGCAAGAGAAGAGAAATTGTCGACTCTGCATTGAAAAAAAGAAACCAGTATCCGTCCAGGTCAACCCATGTTATTATAATAATAACATATGGTTTCATTAAACTGCTGAGAGCGCCTTTCCTCCATTTTGATAAAGGGTGGGTTAGGGATCTTTTACATCCGTCTATCTATGATCACGCCCAGATAAAGCAATGAAAATCAGGAATGAAAAAATTTATATATTTTTATTGAGGTCCCGTTGTTCTGATTATCCATGAACAAAATCTTGATATTTAATGACCGAAAATAGGTTGAAGCAAGTAAAGAAAATTATTTTGTAAATGGAAGAAAACACCTAAATGTTGTGTCATAATAGTTTCGTACTTGTGGCTAGTAGCTTAACAATCTTGCCCTGCAACGCGCCCTGTATCCATGGCCGTCGGTTTGGCAATTCAGTTTATAAATAACCGGCATATTCCAATAGCAGGGTCCGGGCCTTGGCATTCCTTTCTAGGCTCTTTCACCATCATTTTTAAATGTAAAACCCTCAGTTGTAACCTGACAACCTTCGGTCACTGTTCTATCGTTCGTATCTTATTTGTTGTTTGCAAACAACTGGACTTCTTGAAATCTCCATTTTGTTTTGAAAGAAAAAATGAGTTATCGATCGTTACCAATTGCTATACCCCAATGGCGCAGTAGCCGATCAGGTGAAAGGGAATTTCATAAAATAGGATCTGTGTTAGTGGGACGAGTAGAACCATTGATAGTGAGTGAAGTAGTATTGACTAAAAAGAAATCGTGAACCACAACGGAAATTCTGTCGTTCTTGTATTCTAATTCCTTTTGGAATTTTGGAGCACAGTAGAGGGCATGAAAACCTCAAAAATTCTGGAATGTGTCAATAACAGAACAGTAGTCGCCCTTGGCCTTTCCGGCCCAAACGAGTCTTTAAACTATTAATAACCACTAGTTGTTTCTTGGAATCGAAAAATGGCATTGTTAATCCATCGAAAATTAATCGATCCCATCTCACCCCCTGTAAAAAAACTAAAATGACACTTTGATGTAAGTGAATTGTTATTATACAACCATTTTCTTTGTCGTGGTGAAAGGGTAATAATTAGGACGTGCTTTACGTACAGGTCAAACGCTCTAAAGCATTCCTACTAAGTAAACTGCAAGTCGATGGTGTGTTATTGAAGAAAAGTCGACCACTCACCTTAGTTATTTTCAAGTGTGCACACTAACCTTCTTTATCTATGAACTTTGATTGCGTTACGTCATCTGTATTATTTTCTATTAACTTTAAATGATTGCTCTTTTTAGAAAGCGAAAGCCCGAACTTCAGCCAGAAGAGTGCGTGCTTCTCGTATGGCGGTCGAAGTTTGTTGTCACCCGTCTTGGGTCCGGAAGACGGCTTTCAGGAGCTATCATCGGCCAATCGGACCAACCGGGCAACTCCTAACGAGATTTCTGCTCCCTATGAAGTCCCACAATTCCCTATAGAAGAAATTGAACGGAAATTAGCCATCCAGAGACAGCTGAGTCTCAGGTGAGGCCTCTTATTCGTGCAGTGCTTCACTTTTCTAGTGACGCGTGTCTTTCCATTTCACTCTTTGGTTTCATCCTGTACGTGTTGTAAAAATTGCGACGCATTGTGTGCGGGAACTCTTACTGATTAACTACTAAAACCATGGGCAGAAGCCGTGTCGATTAAGGTGATTGTACCTGGATGATTGAAGTGAGTCCTGTGGACCAGTTCGTACTATCTGAGCACGCTAAAGGAATCCATAATGCTTTCAGTCACGGAAATGTCCTATAGCATGGATCAGGGTTATCTTAAAGTTTTGAAGAGAATCTATGTAGTCTACCGTGGATTGCGGTACCTCGAATGAATTAAGTCTTCCAACTACAATATCTAATGCTGCACGTTTCGATGTCATTGGAGCATAAGATTGATTTGTTGTTCCCAGATTGACGTTACGGGATCGATTGATTTTCGTAACGAAATTGCCATTATCAGCAGAACCCCAAACTCCGCCCGATTCGGTAACCACGCCTTGTTCGTTGTGTTAGCTAACGCTCGCAAACTTGGTTAGTTTTGTTGTCGTGTATAGATCGAAACGCATTTCCGTGTTTAATCCTATCGACTGCTTTCGCTTCTCGGTGGAGGTCACCTCTCTTTTTGTGTCTTTATTGTGCTCCCTCTGTTTAGACGTCAATTGCGATTTTTTTAAACACGCTAGCAGAGCTATAAAAGCCGATGCAATCTCGTTTTATTCAACGCCCATAGAGTGATGTCTCAAAGGATTACCAGTCCATACGTAGAAACAGATGACACTTTGAGTGTCAGGTGACTGGACCGCGGAACGCCTATAAGATTTTTTAGTTCTCAAAATTGGAAAACATTGTTTAGTTATAAAAATAGATTCCTCGTCATCTCTTGTGTCATCTTTAATATTTACATACTTCTTTTTCCGCTAACATTTCTAGATTCCCGCACGAATTGGCGCCACATTTAGCAGCATCCCATGAACCAAAGATTGAAACCAATTCGTCTCAGGCGGTCGCTTCAAATGTAACCACTGTCGAACAGGATTACACGCCACTCTTCCAACGAGTCTCTATTACAGGGGACGAGGATACAGGAGGCGTAAGTTAAGTGTTATTCTTTATTATTCTTTTTGGTTACCTGCGGTTGTGTGTGTGACAGTAGGAAATCAGTGGCTAAAAAAAAAAAAAAAACTAAAGGCCATGGTTACGCTTTAAATATTCCCATTGGATGCTCATTTTTCCTAACGGATAGAAATACATCTCTTGATGTTACTAGCGATAAAATGAAAAGTTCTGTATAGGTTATGAAGTTACATTGCCGATTGAAATTTAAAGTCGAGTTGTGTTTGTAATCTCTCATCAGGAATTGTGGCGTTCGCTGCTTAGAGTCAACTTGGAGGTAAACATGGCCTTTACCTTCAGTTCAGTGATGATTTGGCCCCCTTTATGTTCACCAGCGTTTACCGTGCTAGTAGATGACATGGTATTGTTGTGGTGCCAAGTTATTGCAACATCTATTTAGCTCCACACGATCAGTTGCGTATTGGTGGAATGACACCATTGGCTACTGATCCCATTCGTTGTCATCTACCTACGTTGCGGTTCCTGTGTTGTGTCTTATCAATAACGATCACATTGTTTCTAATTAAAAAGGTGCCTTATGAAGATTTGCTGGATGCGTCTGAATTGCTGATTCAAGCGCTGACCCTCCGCAGAGAGTACTGTCGTCCGGCTGAACACTCCTTTCCGTCTACGACAGCCCGCTTCCTTCACACCAACGAACAGAATGACGTTGCCCATGTAGAAACTATTCACGAAGAAAAGAAAACGGTCGAAGGTAGGCATCGTTCCTAAATTGTCAACTATGATATTTTGAGGACTGAAAATTGATTAAAAACAAAGTATTTCGTGAAGTTTCTCGTACCTGCCGTATGCCCCGAACGCATGATAGCCAAACTGAAGGTAAACTAAACGTGGCTCACGGCTGTGGTAAATAACTGGCATCTCCCAGTTTTTGGGAATATTGATCGATATTTTAAATTGGATTCTTTTTCATCGGTAAATTGTTGCCTGATCATTGAATTATTGTCCAGAAGGTGGAGGCCAGGCCGCAATTCACTTTGGTTTGGAGGTCCCCAGTTTGCAATACCGATTGGCTGAAAAGCCAGGTATCAAAGGTCCATGAGCGAATGTCTTTTATTTTCTGTGTTCGTCTTGTCCGTGTGTCATCCTTTATCTTAAATATTAGCCCTTCAATAGGGCCGATCCCGTCCTACTTTTACCAGCGTTTACGAACGTTTCCTCTATATCTCGGTTCGTGTGAAACCAATTGGTAACGAAGTGCAGTTTTGGGCTAACATAGATCTGCAATTAATCAATTTTTGTGGCTCAATTTCCACTCACGACACGCATAGAGATTTACCTTCCATTCGTTTGCGCGATGCCTCCCAGTCGAGGAATTGAGCATAAATTATACCGACCAAATTGTCCGGTGCTATAAAACCCGAGATCTCTTTGAATGTTGAGGGCTGTTCTGTGATGATTTGTACACTTGTGCCTATAGAGAACAAATGCCTATTTTATCGCCTAAATAATACCGATCTCCTAGTATACATTATTTCGGAAGGATGTGGCAGTAAAAAAGGCAATTGTAGGTTTCATGTAGAACAAGCATCGTGTAAAAGCGGCTTTCGTCTGTCGCTTTCGAAATAAAGCAAACTTAACTAACGAATTGAATTTCGAAATTAGATCACCCAATTCATCCTCCACCCCACATCTTGTCATCACACAACGACGGAGAAATTCCTCCGCCAGCCAACTACGTCATTAAGGCCTTCAACGGTGTCTTTCAAATTTACGAAGATGAAGAAGCTGCCGAAAATGGCGAATGTTTGAGTTTCTCCTACCCGGTATTTAAAAAGTACATTGACGACGTTCACAGGATGTGCAACATGATATCCAACGGACCATTGTAACTTTTACTACTTTTACCAATCACTTTTTAAAATGCTGCAAGCTAACATGGATTTCCTATATCTCAAAAGAAAATCTTTCTGCTATCGTCGGCTAACTTACCTCTCGGCCAAATACCAACTTCACGTCCTTCTCAACGAAATGCAAGAATTAGCTTTACAGAAGTGCGTTCCTCATCGAGATTTCTACAATATCCGTAAAGTATGAACATGTTTTTTTTGTTTTACTGAGTCACGATGAATTAGATTCAACTGAGTTCTTGTGATTTGCCTTGTCAGGTGGATACCCACATTCACGCAGCGTCGTGTATGAATCAGAAGCATTTGCTGCGATTCATCAAGAAGAAAATTAGGGACAGCGGTAATGAGGTCGTTTGTTTGAACAAGAAAGGTCAGGAATTGACTCTGAATCAGGTGTTTGAGGAAATGAAACTCTCTGCCTACGATTTGACTGTGGACATGCTTGACGTGCATGCGGTAAGCTCTTTAATGATGTTGTTTGTTTTTTTACACCATGCAAGTAAAACTTGATGTTTTTGTTTAGGATCGCAACACTTTTCACAGGTTTGATAAATTCAATGCTAAATATAATCCAATTGGAGAAAGTCGTCTGCGCGAAGTATTCCTTAAAACTGATAATTATGTGGGAGGGAAATATTTTGCCGAAATTATTAAGGTATTACACAAGAACTAAAACACCGGTAAAAATAGCTGAAAGATCGCCATTAACCTGGTGTGTCTTATTCCAGGAAGTAGCCGCAGACTTGGAAGAAAGCAAGTATCAAAATGCAGAATTGCGACTGTCGGTGTACGGAAAATCTGCCGACGAGTGGGAGAAATTGGCCAAGTGGGCTCATAATTTCCAAGTATATTCAGACAACATCCGTTGGCTAGTCCAGATGCCGCGTTTATAGTGAGTGACCCTAATTGCCGCTAAAATTTATCAGATATATGTTTGCTTAAGGCCATAGGGTAGTTAACAAACATTTTTTCCTTTTTTTTTTATCTTCCTAGTGATGTTTATCGTTCAAACAAACTGATAACCAACTTCCAGCAGTTAATCGACAACCTATTTCTACCCCTTTTTGAAGCGACTAACAATCCGGAAGCGCATCCCGAACTGCATTGTTTTCTCAAACAAGTACTGCAGTTTGTTATTCCACTGATCATAAATCCCTCCCAATTTCGGAAAATAGGTGGATACTTATTTCTTTTTCAAATTGATAGTTGGTAGGTTTCGATTCCGTCGATGACGAAAGTAAGCCCGAACATCCAGTGTTCGACAGAGAGGTTCCTACGCCCGAACAGTGGACAGACGAAGAGAATCCACCCTATGCCTATTACGTCTACTACGTGTACGCCAACATGTGTGTTCTGAATCAGTTTCGAAAGTAAGCCAAAATCATCATTCTAAAAGCCGACTTGTACCATATACTTTCATGACTATAATATTTTAACAGGTCGCGAGGAATGAACACTTTTGTCTTTCGACCTCACTGCGGTGAAGCCGGACCAGTTCAGCATTTGATTTGTGGGTTCCTTCTTGCTGAAAACATTTCCCATGGTTTGCTGCTAAGAAAGGTGTTATTGGCAATTAACGTAACTGCGCTGTTGTATTGTTTGAGCTAATAGAACCTTTTCCTCTGACAGGTCCCAGTGTTGCAGTATCTGTACTACCTTTGTCAGATTGGGATAGCCATGTCTCCATTGAGCAACAATTCTCTTTTCCTAAATTATCATCGCAACCCGCTACCCGAATTTCTTGCCCGAGGAATGTGTATTTCTCTTTCGACTGATGATCCTCTTCAGTTTCATTTTACCAAGGTACAACAACTCGTACATTTCGTATCACTAACTAGCTAATAACACTACATTTTCAATTCAAATAGTTCAATAAGATGCCTTAGGTTATTTTGTTATTCATGCATTTGTCATTGATAAAATATTTGATTTTTTTTTTTTCATTCGTCCGGCAACTACCAGGAACCTCTTATGGAAGAATACAGCATTGCAGCCCAAGTGTGGAAACTGAGTCCGTGTGATATGTGCGAATTGGCCCACAATTCTGTTCGAATGAGCGGCTATCCTCATAAAGTACGCCATCTAAAAAAACATTAGATAACACACTGATTTAATTTTCTCCACTTCAAATGCTAATTTTCGAAATACTTTTAAACATCTAGGTCAAGCAACATTGGCTAGGTCCCAATTACACACGTGAAGGTGTGCCCGGTAACGACATATTCAGGACAAACGTCCCGGATATACGAGTGGCGTACCGCTATGAAACGTTGGTGTCGGAACTCAATAGCATTTTCAAAACTGTTTCACTGAGCGAACATAAAGAACACGCGATCGAGAAAAATAGCGAAACGCCACTTGTGGCAAAAACTCCAGTAGCCAGTGACTCTGCAACTGCAGAACAAAAGTAGTCGACTAACTGGCTTGACTAATATAAATTTATTAGAACTATTAAGGTGCATTTATTATTGTTTGGATGGCTAGAGTCGATTTGCTGATATTTCTAAAGTTCTATTATAACACGAATTATAACTAGGTCCTTTTATTTGCTATATTACTTTTTTTTACAATCATTCCTTAATTTGGTATTAAACGGCATTGTTTTACGTCTTATCTATCCACTGTACGCAAAAACATGTAGAAATCGTTTTCATCTAAAAATAAACCATAATAACATCCTAATCTAATAGACTAAAAACAGCTTTCTTCGTAACGGTAGGAGACTGGGGATATAAAAGAGGAAGATACGAGACTTAGTACCGCGACATAGGGTCAACGCCGATAGACTTATCGCGAAACTTCGCATGGCTTTCGAAAATTCAATAAATCTTGAGAAATCACTCAGTCTACCCATCGTTTCACATTAAAACCATATGGCTAATTTTAGTCAAGTTCAAGTTTTCAAATGTCTCCTGAATGACGTTCTAACGGCATTCGTATAGGCACGATATTTGAATTAGTACTTTACTCGCTATTGCAAAGATCATCATTGAATCAACGTTCTTAGACACAAACAGCACTGAAAAAAATTATCACGGTTCCATAATTGTTTGAATATTTCCGTATTCTTAATTATTCCCGGTTATTACAAATATAAACACGAAGTACACACTTCGTTTATGTTAATGCCTTTGTATTATGTCTTGAATCGCACGAGATGACAATATAGATTCACGGCAATTATTGTCTTCGGAAAAAGTTATGTTTAAGCAAGTAAAGGTTTAATATAAAGCTGTAAGAGGTATCCCAAGATGGAAGGAAGAAAAGTGAGCGATAGGGGTTTCTATGCAAGTGTTGCGAGTCCGAAACGCCGCCCGTCCGCATCCAATTGTTTGCACACGACTGCCATTAATAGCGGTATTCCCATGAATTGTAGCCTACAATTTTCAATAAAAAAACAAAAAAACAAACGATTCGTTTAACGTAAACTCGAGTAGATAATAAAAGCCAAGTTTTACCAAATGGCCGAAGTGGGTGGCGATAACCCCAGACGTAGGTGCGTTTGATGGGTGACAGGTAACTAGAACGGAAATTAGAAGGCGGACGAGTCCAGGGAACCGTGGCAAGATCCAAAGGGCGCAATTCGGGATATTTGTGCCACCATGGGTCATTAATCCATGAGCTAGGTTTCAGTAGGGCGTCATCGTCCAAGAAAAGACTGGGTCTCCATATTCGGTTGGCCAAACCCCGTCGTGGCAAAATCACACGAGGCTCTATTTCACGATGGGTTCAACATGTTTTCCGGTCATTGGATGGGTAAGCATTAGGTATTCTACACTCATCATCAAGACGATGACTAGGACAAAATAATTGGTGAATATTGCCCTCCCTCCATTGATGCTCTTGTCATTTAATGCCTCCACCCCGTACCCACATTGCCTTGCTACATTACAGTTGAACTGTAAGGTAACCGTCGTAACACAATTTGACAACATTTTGAAGCCAATTATCTACTAAGAGCTACCACGAACAGTCTCTCTGTATATGAAGAAGGTTTTTTGAGAAAACAAAGAACTCTTCGTTCACTTACTTCTTGATGGTCTTTCTTATTGATAATTCAAGCAAAATGGGCCAAGTTGTTGTTGAACGCATGCACGTAGAACGGGAAGAGCTCATGCGACGCGGTCAAGTTCGTGCAGCGAATGCAAAACAGAAAATTGAAAGCAACATTAATTGAATTAGGACTTCAGGTTTGATACCTGGGTAGAGTGCTCCTAAATATCAACTTCAATAAAAAAATTCAACTCGTCATTCAATCAACAAAAGACAGTGACACTTAAAACGATCTTTGTTTTGAACACGCGAAGACGTCGAGAAAAATTGGCGTTGTCGGGCTACTAGCCAGAGTATGGCTGATGTACCAGTCACGCCAACTCTTTAAATAGTTCTTTTTATATAAATAGACTAGGGACCATATCTTGGGCAATACATTGGGTGGAATTGGCGGACTAGCACAGAATGATAAATGAGTCTCAGCTGCTTGTCTGAGATTTTCGGGACAAAACACATGACTGACACAAACAGAAAACGAACACTGTTTCACTGCAATTGTAACTAGAGTCTAAACGATCTAACTAACTAGAACTGAAGTAAATTATTATCACTTCAAATATTTTTCTTCAACCATGGTAGCAAAGACAAATCATTGTTTTGCTAGAGTTGACTACAATTCTAAAGGTCCACAACGTCAAAAAAAAAAACAAAAAAACTTCCTAATGGCGAATCAACCTCCTGGTCAATCGATTTATTGAAACACAGTATCAATGAGGCTTAACGGGGAAAACATAAGGCGAACTTACAACTAAAGGATAGGAAGAGTTTGTGACGACTATCATTCGTTATGGTCACGGAGGGCAGACGAGGAAGACCAGTCGGCTATAGATGACGAGCTAATACGTGTAAACTGCACTACGACAAAATCTACGGTACGCTGTTGTAAATGTGTGGCGTTAAAAAAATGTCTATTAGGTAGGGGGACGAGTACACTGATGAAGGCAATCCGAAGAAGCAAAGAAAGTTTCGATTAAGCCAAGTTGTTTTCAGTCGGTGTAGTGCGGGTCGAAAGTGACGGTTTTCGGTTCGGCAGGTACCCTGGATCTGGAGGCCGAAGCAGCTCTCTCGGTGCCCCTTTCGACGCTGCGGAGGATGTCTTCCACGCTGCCAATGGCGTTATGGCAGTGTCTGTCGTACGGCTTACAATAGCCTACAATTTTTTTCAACTTGTGCAATGCTTTCACGGCTTCATCCAACTCTTCGGGTGAGGCGGTACGGGTTTCTGACCAGGTCCGGAGATCTTCACACGTCAGCGGGAAATATATGCACAGGAGGGGGAGGGAACGTGTTGTTTTAAATGTGCCATTTTTCTTCTTACTTCATTTTATTGTGTTTCTCTCTCGCTTTCACTCTACGGTTTGCGAAGCTGTTCCTATTAAACTGTGGACGCGTATTATGTAAGTTTAACAATCCTAAATTTATTAACAAGGGACTGTTCTTCACTGGGATTGTGTCCTAGAACAATCAAGGTAGGATAACGCTTCTTATAATTGGATAATATTTGCTCTGCTATCGTACTTCTCAGTAGGCTATGTCCCATATTACGTCAACACTTGGATGTATATGCTGTATAGGTAGGTAATAGATACTGGAGATATGCTATGTTGAATCCAACTGAGTAGCCTAACATATTTACACCTTCTGTTTGTTCATGTAAGCATTATTCAGCAAATATGTAATCATAAGGCGCAGGCTGTACAGCGGCCTTCTGTATTGATTGTGTAAACTTGCTATTTGTTGTTGACCAATTTTATATATCATTCAAGCTCAAACAGGATTATTCGCGGGAAACGTAAGGCAGAAGGGGAAAGCGGCCATTATTTTGTTGGAAGAAAAAAAAACAAGTTAAAAGAGGTCCTATTTTTCAGGGTAAGACAGCCGAATTTTGAGCCAATGGCGCAGCTCGATAATTACTCGTTAAAAAATCAAATTGAGAAATGGGCTCACGAAAAGAAAAAAGTTAAGGTTTGCTCTAATCCTATACGAAAGACGGCAACAAACAAGCCAAGAAAAAGAACGAAAAAAAACCAAGTATTTATACAGGCCAAAGTGTCAACTACTGTGTTAATGGCCAAAAAATAAAAAGGTGAACAGAAAATTCCTTTTCGATTCGGGTTTGTTTGTCACGTCTCGTCAATCCTGGCAGTAAATGTATAGCTGTCGCTGCTCATTCTACATTCATTATGCTTCGAACCCTTTTTAAAACTTGGGGCGCATAGCACGTGATGGTGTAAATCGGAGTTCGGAAAACTCACTGAGCAAGTCGTCCAGAGCAGGATCGATCGGCATACCGCGGAGGGAGCTGCTGGGCGGAAGCATGGATCTGCGGGGGGGGACGGATGCCGAACGGGGCTCACGCATCAGCATCACGTCGTCCAACGGCTTCAACGAGGTGGACCAATCTGAATACAGGAGATGTTGTTGGATTACACGCGATAAGAAACACCAACCAAAAAATGTAATTGGAACAGAAAAGCAGTGCGATCATTTCACGGTGATGGAGTTTATCTTTCCAGATCGTAACCCAATAAACTATGGAATTGTTTACGATTTCGACTGCTCATCCATCATACCACTAGAGTGGATCTTGGACAAACAACTATGTAATGTTGTTCTAGCAAGCGTTCCGTTGCCAACAGAAACAAAAATATCCCCGAGAAAAGAATAAGCGAATTTTGGTAATCGTCATTCAACAGAATAACAATAAATATTACCAGTATTTTTTGAAATCTCTTTTAACTTAAACTGCAACGTATGGTAATTAGTTTGCTTACTGATCTGCTGTTAACATGTAACAAAATCAACAATAATAATCTATTTCAAACTCCGTAAAAGTCGATTGTTGGAACGAAACCAGATGAAATCATTTCCCCAGAATTACCATCGAATTGAAATTTCATCTCTTTTACACACACACAAATCGCCTTAAATATACGCAAAAATCAAAAGGCTTGAAGTTCTTATTCTCGTTAGTCACGGTAGCAAACGGGCAATATGCTGAATGGACATACTAGGTCGTTTGCTGTCCAAGACGGGAGCCGTTTCATGAGCCAAAGCGTGCTGTGCGGCTAATCCGGCATCCGGTCTACGATGGAGTGAAACGCCCTTTGGATGGTAGCCATAGGTGTTGGATGCTAGGGGACGGAAGTTGAAGCCGCTGGGCTCCGAACTCGTATAGAGATGACGGCCTTGAGGTCCCGAGGTGGTCGAAGAGCGACGGTCACCCTCGTATCTAGTATCCATGTCACCTGTATCAATCAAATTATTACACAAGTGTCACAGTGTTTTGCTATCTCCGTCATTTGAATTGTACCGTGGAGTCCGCGCATGTTCCAGGTCCAGAATCGAGAGCGGTCCTTTAGGGTTTGGTCTGGGCCTGTGAACCACTCTATATGTCGTTTCATTCTTGATGTCAAGTTGTTCCGGAACTAGACGAGACGATATTCACCTGTGTGCAATACATTATCTATTTGAATCCGATTGAGCTTCATTCGCAAACGTATTCCGATTTGATAGAGTTGTTGCTTAGCAGGGATTTTACGCATATGTTATTTAGTCTTAAAGTTATTCATCCGTAGCAGCCAATGTTGTGCATCAGTTGACAGATATGTTGAATTACGATAAGCGAGTTTGGCGCCCAAAGTCTAGACAACAACACGCCGTAGAAGCAAATGCCTCTTTTACAAGAACATAAAAAGAGTTTGGGTGTCGAAACATATCGCTATGACGCATCCCATGAAAATTTGGCTCTCATCTCCAGACTCTGGGTTTATCGGCCACCCTTATACAAAATAATCAACAATCATGACACGACAATGATAAACAAAAGCTAAAAATACGAATGATGCCAGTCCGCAGTGCCAGCGCAAAAAGAATGTAAGACTAATGGAACAAAAATGGGCAAGGGGTTGTGGAATTACTGGGATATGCGAACGATGATCAGCTGATTGGTGAACGTAATCATTAGAGATATACGTGTTGATGTCTAGCTGTAATATCACAACATTTGCATGTAACCCCGCATCCGGAACGAAAAAATGGCTACAACGGCATGGAGTCAAATGAATTATTCGGGGCTTTCTATATTTAGTTGGACCGCTCCACTTTTAGGCCTTGCTCCCTGGACTAGCTACTGAACCCTTTGCAAGATAGACTATTTAGAACGTGTATGGACGTTAAATGCGTCTACGATGTACGGCAAGAGATCCGGGACCGTATCTTACAATTCCATTTGGGGCTGCTGTGCGTCGTTGTCGGCCCCAAAGACTAAGGTTGCAGCTGCCGCCCTTCCGGCGACCTCTTTATACCTTTTATCCTTTTCCCTGGAATTCTTAGCTGCCGCTCAGCAAGTATTTCACCTTCCCGGTAGAAAAACAAAAAAACAGCAACAACAAAAAAATTGCTCGGTGGAGTATAGGACACGCACGCCTCCCCAAAGCTTGACCAGACGAGAACGTGTAGCACCAAAAGCAACCAAAATCAAGCTTGAGCTATACTTAGACATCGGGCGAAATTTTCTGCTTGAGCTTCGCATTGGCTGCCTGTCCACGTCCTTGACGTTGGTGTGCGCAGCAAAACAAAAATGTATACCGCCTCTTTTTTTCTTTTGAATCTTTTTAAATAAATAAAACAAAAGGCAAGCAAAACAACAAAGCTGTGGCCAGTCGCAATCCAATTCGTCCTAAAGAGACCGAAAATCACGCACCTAGATGGCGTTGTCTAAATTGTATCTCTTGGAACTATTGGCGGGTGCCTGGACTCAGTTTGAAACATTCAAAAATTTTTACCGGAATGCCTCCGAAACGCGCGTGGAGGTTACCATTCAAACTTAGATCTATTATTCATGATTGAGAAGTGACTTACCAAACGTGACTAGGTGAGGATGTGAGTGAGACCGAACTCGAGGGGCCGAATCGGAGCCGATCAGTTCTACGAGATCAGAGCTGCAAACGATCGCAGAGAACTAAATGCTTCGTTTAGGCTCTCTGTGGTCTCTGACCGTCAACGTTGCCGTGGAACAAGTCACTGCGGGACTGGTTACCGTGGGAAGACTCAAGAACGAGAGATACTGAGAAGGAGCGCTAGAGCGGAAGACGGAAAGTGACGCCCCCTCAATTCCCCGGGCAGCGCGCTGTGACGCAGAACTTTGCAATTGGCGATGCTCTCATTCCGTGTGCTTCTCGTTTTGCAGCAACACACTAGCCAAACGATGGCGGAGAGAAAACAAGAAAACATTGCTGACGTTCTGTTGCTATATGAATTTTCATTTGAATTTCATTCCCGAATTACATTTTTATCCACCAAAAACGGTACCTACAAACACTCAAAGTTTACTACGATCCTTGAGTATTAAACGAAAAACTGACAGATGAGATGCTTGGGAAGTGGACCGCTAGATGAAAAGAGAGGCTCTGAAATCTCACGTGTTGGGAGTCCATTTTAGGAGCGTCAGTTTGGTTCAGTAATATTAGCTTCTTCACTTTTTTCCTTTCGCTTTGGCGCTATTGAACCTTTTCTCTCCTGCCGTGGCATGAGTCTATCGTTAGTTACCATCCCTTTAATTAAGGACGAATTCAGTTTTAAAATACGTTTCGCTCTTACCCAAAAAATACAAGTGCATCTGATGTCGATGACCATTCCGCTAAGCCGAAGGTGATTAGTTAATTGATGGAACATTAAAAGTTGGAAGCGTCTGGAATTGGACACTTACCAGGTCTGTAGACAGATTTTGACGAAAGATGACGTTGCACTCACGGGCCAGCCTAATTCCAACAGGCGGGCCGTCCCATCATCCTCCCCGCACTTGGATTTTTTTGGCTGGTTGTGCTGGAAAAAGACAAACCCGTCTTTGATCTCATCCCAACTATCAACATCAGCGGGCTTTTCTTTCGTTACCTAATTGATACAAGAGATACATAATACTCCATCAGATCAACGTCATTCGTTGCGATAGACTTCGTCTTTAGGGGGGTTGCCCGAAATTAGGTCACAAACTTCTTTCGCGGGAGAAGAAGAATCATTTAAAAATATCTAGTTCAGCAGAAGCTATTCTTAGCGAGGAGTTAGAGTCAACAATCATGTCCTTCGGGACGAAGCGAGATGCGTGTTTGCTGAATTCTAGGCGACTATTTACTGCATTGGTTCCAGAACAGCCGCTCAACTCCAAAGCGAGACAGTACAGACCAAAAAAAATAGGCTTGCCAACACCATATCACTTAAGCGAGGTATGCCAGAGTGACCAGGCGGGACGCTATGATTCCCGGGCTTTAATGCTTTCGCCTCTCTCCTATTTTAATATTTTAAGACATTTAAAGGGTCATCCGTCACGAAATTTGTCATGTTAATAACGTTACATCGTTACAAACTTAAAAATAAAAAACAATTGTGCGTCAGACATTACTGCGACGTGGGTTTAAATGGTTTGCGCTGCGTGCAAATTAACACAAATTCGAAGTCTATATAATCTGTATTTTTGCTTAAATCTTCACCTTCGACAAAACTATACCCTTCCAACAACGTTATAGAAAAGAAAATCGTTAATCTGTCGAACAACAAGACGGACAAAAACACAGATGAATTATACTCTCGTCATACACAGCTGTTACAGAATATTTGTCAAAGTATGTTTGTTTTTTAAATGGTTCTTGTAGTTTATAGCACACTAGAGGAGATTTAACCGCATGAAATACAAGAAAAATTCGGCAATCAAGAAAACATTAGTTTTGTTTGTATGTCTGTTTCATTCTTGCTCATCAATTTTAACTTCAAAAACTTCGACCAAATAAATGAAAAGGTGTCGTGCAAAAGGTAACAATAAGAGGGAGTTCTGCAACCCTCTCGTCACCTGAAAGACGGGTTGCGTAACCCACACACACACACTCACACACACACAAAGAATAATCTTATTTAGTTGAAGGACGTAGCCTTTTTCGTATAGTACACCAAAAAACGACGTAAGAAATCAACGTTATCAGCCTATGCTTTTCAAGCGAGGAAATAATTCGAAAGTCGACGTACAATGAACTCGACCGGTTGCTTTCTGGAAGAAAGGGGGATACAAAAGCCGTGCATTTACACATAAAGGAGGTGGGGCCCAATATGACACGAGAAAAAAAAATGATTAAGCGCATGAATTCGGATAAATCGGAGAGGGAGGAATCAAGTGACTATGGTGATATGACCAAAAGAAAAAAGAAATTTTGTTTGTATGTTTTGAGGTTCTCGTGAACTTGGAGACAAACAATTCGACCAATGAGGCGGGGTATGTTGAGAACATGCTTCCAAAACTGAACTAATCATATGAATAAATTAATCAAAAGAAAAAAATATTTATATGCATTATTTCGTGCGTATGATAAGGAGAAGAAAAACCGGTCATGAATTTAGGAAGAAATCGACGCACTTTTCAACTGGTTCTTATCCACTACAACTTGTTTGCATTTCAACAATTTTCGCACAGCCATTTCATAACAGAATTAGATTCCCCGAAGTTTCTAATTAGCCAGGCGTTCTTTGCTGGGAGGTATCCATTAAAAAGAAACCAATCAATTCAGTTTGAAGCTTCAGAGGCCGGAAACGGCCGCACCTTAGAAAATTGAATGCATCTTCTAATAAGAAGAGTAAACGCCGTTTGCCTTCCTAGCTCGGATTTTTCAGGATGCGTTTCTGACGAAAGTCGTAAACTTTGCGACAGAGAAATACCCGGTCGGCCGTTGTTGGCGTGCAAGTCGGTGGTAAGCGTAATCGTCGAGGATACTCTGGCGTTTCACCCGTCACTGACGACATCGCTGCGCCAAAAGGGGGAGGCACTCCTTGTTCCATCATCTTGGCTCGCTTCCGATACCTTTATTCAAAAGAAAACAAAAATAAATAATAAATTATTTTTTCCCTCTTTTTTCTTCTTCCATTTAGCACGATGAATAGGTTACTCGGTAGATGGCATTCCTGATCAATACGAAACACTGAACAAAGATACGGAAATGAGGGGACACTTTTTTCCACACACCTGCAATATTCATTAAAAGTGAGGACATAACATTTGTCTTCGATACACGCGACGCTGCAAACGTCTCGATGTCGCGATGCGAAAATCTCGTCATCTAGATCAGTTACGCGACGTCCGCCTTCCGTGTGTTCCGGTCGATAGTACCAGAGAAGGGACATCATCATTTCGCCATCGTCTGCATTTTCCCATAGGGCAGACACTTTGGCAACAAACGGCAAATCTTTGGCTTTGGGTCCTGATTTGAGGAGAATACAATCACGCATGCGCACGATATCGCCCTGTGTGTGGCTCATGGCTGGATAACACTTCCGCACCGCCGGTAGATCCTCGTTTCTCAAGTGAACTAGTGATTGGAAACTGTTTCCTTCCCATGACCAACCATTTGACCAACGGAGCACAGGTGAAGTGCTCGAAACGGGTGGAACAAGTGGAGAACGAGATTTCGATCCGCCCCGTCTAGGTTCCAATTTTGCAGTCGGGTGGGGCGCGTTGGTGTTGTCTGTAAGAAGCCGGACAACTGGTGAGGTAGCTCGTACCATTTTGAGATATTCTTTTGTTCTATTCATGCTTTTGATTGTTTTCTTGGTAGCCATTTTCCTATGAGGATCAATCATCACTCGACTCTTGACCACGTCCGGAAGGATGAGCTTGTCGCGACACTTCCGAGCTGTTCCATTCTTTGTTCCCGCTTTCGTATCGGACGTCAACAACGATTGATCATCAAATTGCTCACCACACGTTTCCGTCAAGTCACCCGGATGTTGTAGTTTGTTTTTGTGCCGCTTTCGACCGGATATTTTATCCAGCTCTATTGTAATAACGTCAGATCCAAGCCGTTTGTATTTCTTCATTTCCTGACTATGGCAACTGAGCGTAGAGTGACCATCACCCACGAACTCGTTGGGATCGGAGTCCGAGCTGGTGAGCGATAACGACTCCGAGAGACGAGTGTTATTATCGACCGCTAGATGGCGCGCATTGCCGATTTCTGAAACGCAATGGCAGCAGCATGTTTTCGAACAGTTTTCAACACTACAACCGGAATTGCTGCTGATGCGACTGCGCAGCCGGGACGATACGGGACTCGGCGGAAAGACACTCGACAATGATTTCTTCTTGCGATTGTTGTCGTTATGATTATTGTTATTGTTGTTATTGTTGTTTTGTTTTTCCAGCTTCTCTGTGCTGTCGTCACGATGAAAGTCATCGTTTTGATTAGAGGTAGACGTCGGCTGCGGATCTGCAGCCGTTTCCAATGGTCCAGTGGCGTGAAGTAACAGTTCAGGCAAAAGGGACGGAACTGCTGGTGAACTGCTCGAGCTGCCAGCTGCGCCACCGATGGGCGGCTGAACCAACGCCACTTGACTACTGGGGTGAGGGATCACTGAATGCGATATGGAATTCGGCCCGGACCTCTTACCCTCACCTAATTTTAACACAAGAAAAATAATGATCTTCTTTTCATTCGTAGTAAGCCTCTTTCATTGCCGTACCAGTAAGGGGCCCAGCCAATGCGTTTTTTGGACAAGTCGGTGAAGACTGTCCAGAACAGGAGCAATTGGCGTTGAGGCAACGGCTGGCGTAGGCCGTTGCGGCTGCGGCGGAGCCTACCATCGGCGCACCGCCAGCAAACGGGAAAAAGCTTCTTGTCGACGAGGGTGGTGCCAACATAGTAGATGGATGAGCTGAAGATGCTGTACTGCCAGCTTCAACTTTGGGGCAGGTATTGTTGCCATTTGCAGGTGTGCCACTGACGCCACCTACGCTACTGCTGTTCCCACTGCCAGAGGCAGTTGCCTCGGTGGCGGCCAACGGAAGAGGATTGCGGTCGTCGTGCATGCTGGAGGATGAAGGCAATTCGACAACTGATCTGCTCGAATCACGGGCCAATCTCCAATCAGGCCCCAAGCCGCAAGGGCTCGCCGTAGGTAAATAGCGCGTCAAAGGGCTACAAGGTGGAGGACCAAGCGTCTGATACCGGTGTAGGTAATGTGCCAGTTCCGCGTTGGTCGATCCAACAAAAGGAGAAGGCGCTGCTAACGCGTAGGCAGAGTAACTATCGGCCAGAGCCACTGGAACAAACCTAATTTTTATCCAAATATATAAATATAGAAATTGGGAGTTAAAAACCAACCCGTCCAATGGAAGACTTGGCAACATTCCACTTACCCTGATCCAGGTGGTGGCAGCAAGGCAAATCCACGATAATAGGAGGGCGCGGCAAAATGAGCGGCCGAATAGAGCGGTGGAGGTGGTGGATAAAAAGAGGCGTAGGGAATGTCGACAGGCGGTCGGTACAGGGAAAACGCTGGAGTAAGACGGGCTGCCGCCGTCATGTACGATTCGGCAGCCTGGATCGGATTGCTGAGTACTAACGGCACTCCACCAAAGCTCACTGTCGGAAGAGAAAAATTGCAAAAAAAAACAAGATTGGCTAGGTCAGCACAACACAGAAAAACAACCACTCATGCGAGATAAGTGCGAACTTTTCCCGATTTCCTGTTTTCGGAGATTTGGCAACACTGTTAAAACGATTTCGTCATGAAAAGAGGAGGATAACAACAACAAAAAAACAAGTTAAGACGCAATTTTTTATCTTGTGCACATCGGAACAGGGTCGACTGCACTCAACATCCTCACTGCAGTGCTATTACACAACCGTCGATGGTCGAAGGTAAAGGTATTTTGACGTCGCTATGACGTAAGTCCTTGACAACCAGTTCGCACTGCAACTTGGCGCCAAAATATTTTCTCTGTGAGCCTAAGCCACAAGGGGATGTCAACGTTGTTTCCCTCCAGATAATAACGTCCTTTACGACCATAGGGAAAGGGGGATCTTCTCAAGGTTAACAATTCCAACATTCAGCTTTTCCTGTTTTTGTTACCGGGATCTGTTTGATCATCAACCGGTTCGCACAACAATCAAGTTTGTGTGACCGTGACCAGTGTTCATTTCATTGGCGAAAAAGGAAAATATTTGTGATTCGTTTTCTGCTATATCTCATTGCTACGATATGTATACACGAATAGATTCCCCCAAACACGAAACAGATAAATGATAAGTAAGGTAGTATTTAGCAAACTTACATTGCACGTTTGACTGTGGCTGTACACCAAATTGACCACAAACAATGTTTCCTTTCTACACAATGTGCAACACGCGGAACACAAAGAAACCAAAACTAATTGTGGAAGATGAGAGACATAAAAATTTGCACAAGTCTCTATGGACTATCGACTCCTCCTTGTTTCCTTATCCCAACGGTAGACTGAGTTGATCTCACACGCGTGCACGCACACCAAATCGAACGAAACGCACCAACTTTAACCGCACACAGCTAGCAGAGCCGAAAGACCCGCGTACACTGGCTGGCTGAACACCCGTATTCGCATTTAATGCCTTCAGGGTGCGTTCGGAACCAAGTGCTAGGGACCAATGGAGAGTTTCACACGGTAAAAGAGAGGGGAAGACGAGGGGGGCGGCAATGTGGCGAACCCCCTAATCTTTTTTTCCTTCCTTTTGGCTTCAACTATCGATTTATGACAATGTCGATTGGCCATTGATCGATTTAATTTGGGTATCGATCTTCAGCGTTTCAGAAACTAATGTTTTACAGTGAAGCATTCAATGTAATCGTGAGCTTATTTTTATCGCGATATCATCTACAGTGAAGCTTAAACTGATATCATAAAAAATGAACTAGAGCCATGAAGTCGAAGGAGGAAAAAATGTTATTTAAATAAAAAAATTGAGGTTATTCTTGTCTGGAAATGGGACCACGCGGTCCGAATTAATTAATGATTTTGCCGATGTCGATTCACGAGTCTAAACAATCGATATAGATTGCGACAATGTGACGTCACGCAGGTTCTTTCATACGCTCTTTTTTTTCCTCTCATTTATTTATCAACCCCTCCATCCTTGCACACTTTTTTTTATGGGTTCTCGCTGTGACGCGTCAGTGAGAAAACGAGAACGGCAGGACGGGAATCCAACAAACAAAACAAAAATAAGAAAGGTCTGTGTCCTCAATGCAAAAAAGGGGGGAACTAGCAACTGGAAAAGAAAAGAAAAAAACCTGGTTCACTGCTTGCTTGTAGCGGGCCGTCGAGTACAACGTACGCTCGAGCTCAAGCCCCTCACAACAGCTGACGACGGGGCCCTCTGTCCAACCAATGGCTCAAGAATATAGTTGCACGCAGCAATTTCGGCCAGTGAACTTTTATTCGTTTTTTTATTTAATTATTTATTATTCCTTCTTCTTTTTTTTCTCCTCCTCTCAATTCCTTTCAAGTTGTCTTATAAGTAAAAAGAGGGCGCCGATCATTTGATTGCGCAATTTGTTTTTAAGGATAACGAAAATAGTACCCACACAAAAAAACGAACAGAAGCAATGGTTTTGATTTAATAATTGAAATTAATTGTGTGTAGAAATGAATTCAAAAGTGAACTGACCTGAGGGCAAAGATGTGGCCGCCACGCGTTCCGATGACCAGCCTTTGTCGCGGTCTTTAGTCATGTTATGGCCGCCGGAACTGTTATTGCCGGACGTTTGGAAGGACGAGTTGGGCGATGAAGAAACTTCCGACGTTGTTCCTCCAGCTGGATGGTGATGTTGTTGATCTTGATGACGTGACGGCGTTCTTTCCTGCTGTTGCTGCTGCAAATTTGGCGGCCGCATGTTGTACAAAGCGCCCAACGGACTGTAACTGTCTTGCGCGTCAGTTTGCACCGTTGGCTGCTGTTTCGCTTGTTGTGTCTGTGGTTCGTTTTCAAGACAACGGCAAACATCAAAACAAGAAACTTGAAATATCGTAAAAATGTGTAGTAGAGAGAAAAGACTTGAGAAAGGAAAAAAAGGGCAATGAATGCCATCAACAGGCAACGGTGTCTACCCAACCAAAAACTCGAGAACCAGTCATCACAAACGAACGAGTGAATGGCGGCTATATACCTGGCTAGGATACCTTAGCACGATATACAGATAAACCCCCCCCCCAAAAAAAAAACAAGTGGAAGAAAGAGGGAGAAATTGGGAAGCCAAACAATCATCGTAATAACAGAAATACAGTAGCATATGAAAGATATAAAAAGACGAATGGTAAAAAGAAGCGCTCTAAATCTTAACGACCTAGTTGCCGAAACCCAATAAAGGTTGCATAACCAAGTCACGAATTTTTTCCCGATGTCATTGTCGTAAAGAAAAGAAGAAAAAAAAAAGGGAACAGAACTCTAGTGACAAAAGGAGGATTTAGAGGGCGCCCCCTTTTTTTTTCTTTTTTGAATTGACACTTATTTTTTTCTTCGGTCTGAAAGATATCCCCGACCCGCCCATCACTTTATATCCTCAACAAGAACAACAATGGACCACGAAAAAAAAAAAACTGCTGTTGGCGGCAGAGACAAATAACGTGTTCGCCAGAGCCGACTTTCACGACCGCTGCACAACAGATGCAGCAATGATCCCCTCCCTTTTCGGCTGCGGTCGACTTGGCGTACATCGTTTGCTCTTCGCCACCTTCTTGTCAAAGACACGAAGAATCGCTGACAACGTGTAATAGCTCATCCCATTTGATCTCTCTATTTCACGAGACGAAAATCGTCGAAATTGATTAGAATGACAATCGTCTGAAAGGTTCCTTACGTGGCGCTGTCTGCACGACGTACACCGGTAAAACGAGTGTCGAACGACGACACACTGTCACATCTTGTCACCAAAGCCATGCGACTCGATTAAATAACGGTGAACATTTCTATTCAGCAGTACATTCACTGTGAATGTTTACAAAGAGTCCGTCTTTAGTCAACAAAGTATGTCAAAAGCTGGAAATATTCTTAACTGATACTGAATAAACAACTGGCATCACCAATATTTACTGTTAACAGTCTAGTCCAGTCACTAGGTTCGCAGCTGAGAATGAAAGCTGACGTAGTCTCCTTTCAGTATACCAGAGTCCACTTGTTCCCGTTGACAAACAAGCCCATTAATGAGCATTACATGCCGGATTAAGCCTTAATCCTCTCTGACAATGACGGCCGTCCTCTTTCCAACTGGAAAACGGGCATCTCCGCATGTCATTTTATTTTATTATTTTTTTTGTTTGCCCCAATATGAGTGTACTACGTAGTTTATCGATCAGCCGAGCTACCACAATCGCGAATATGTTATACACGTCTGGAAGCTTATCTTTTTGGAAAACACTGTCATGGGGCAAATCGTATCTCTGTCGTACAGATATGATTCGATAAAGAAATCATGTGCTATCATCGTAGGGAAAGTCGTATCCTACACCCACACGTCATCAGGGAATACAATTCTCGGCGTCTACATCTGCGATATATACGTAGCGACCCCCCCACCCCTTTGAATTGAAAAGACGCTGACTGTCATCGGTTCATGACAGATCCAATTGTCGATCTCAACCGTTTGTCAAAATGACCCGCATCGACTGGTCAAAGTCTTTCATAAATTCCCAATTGGATAGAATTGATTATGTACGTCTGGGCTACTGCTATTCATATGAAAGCGACCGTGTCCCCGTTCTTTATTTCTATATCTCGATTCATGGGGCATGTGACGCCGCAATCGTGATATGCTTTATACGCCCTGAGATCCCTTGAGGCCCAAAAGACCCACAGGTCCATTAAAGCAACGATTACTGAGATTCTCTACCCATTTACTCTGATACGCCCCACATTGATGGTTATAAGCTATTATTCCGTATAAACAAGTGTGCAGCGAAGAAACCAAGCAACACGCACTAACCGGACGTTGGTGAGCGGGAGCAACTCTGGAAACAGGTTGGATGACATCCATTGGCGATGAACGAGGTCCGCAATCAGAGCTGGTCGTAGTCACTTGCCTCTGATAGGTCTTTGATGAAGAAGTAACACTGTTGCCATTTTGCTCGCTACCCGACGACGATTGATGGTAGGTGTTACTCTTGGTAGTGGTGGTGGTCTGTTGATGACCATCCACCTCCTGGTGGTGAAAGATGTTGGCAGAGAGGCGAAGAATGTGGCTGTTGGTCGATGTCGAAACGGCCGTCGACGTCGAGCAACTCTCCACGCACGAAATGTTCTTTGTGATCTTTGTTAAGGCCGGCTTCTTTTTCTTATTCAAAGTGGGAAGCCTTTTTGATTTGCCAGTCGGCCGTTGGGTCTTTGGCGACGGAATGACTTTGGTTTCACGTTGGACCTCATCGGCCGAATCGGCATCGCTACTGGACAACGATCGCGGCTGGGCTTTCCCGCGGCGAGGCTTCGGGCTGTCCGGCCACTGCTGCGAACTGGCGGCCAAGATTGCCGTGGCATTGAGACTGGCCATCCTCTTGGGCATGACCAAAGCAGCCAAATCGACCGGTGCAACTTCCATCGACTGACGTTGCTTTTTGCCGGTGGCTGGCGCCTTGGCGGCAGGCCGTTTCTTCTCCGATTTCCTACTCCGGCTGGCCTCTTTCTTCCTCGCATTAGCAGAAGATTTATTGCTCACTATTTTCTTGTTCTTGTTGTCAACTGCCTTATCGATTGCCGTCTCATTTTCTTCGCTGCTGTCGCTGCTGCTGCTGCTGCTGCTGCTGCTGCAATCGTCGGCACTCTGGTCAGAGTCAGAGGCGCTGGAGAAGATCCGCGTTGCGTGCTGTTTCTGAGCCAGCGGATGTCGGATCTCGCTCTCGTAGAGGCAGTGCACTTTAGCCATGGCGTTCAGACAAGCCAATCGGCGTCGTTGGTTAGGTCGGCGAAGAGAACCAACTGGCGGAGGAGACTGGTCGGACGGTTCGTTTCTCTTGACGGACCGGTTGCGCAAATGGATCGACCGGTTCGTCTTCTTTCTTCTCCTGCCCTTGGAAGACGACTGTTCTGAAGACTTGCTGCTGCTGCTCTCACTACTGCTGCTGCTGCTGCTGCTGCTGGAACTATTACTGGAACTGCTGGCCGAACTGCTGTCACTGCTGCTGCAACTTTCACCTCCCGTTTTGTCCGAAGTGACCAACGTGTCGATCCACGGCTGTCCGGAAGCCACTCGTTCAATAGATTCCACCATGTGCTGCAAATCACAAGTCATTTTGGTTCGACCAGTTTTCTGAAGATTTTTGCAACTGGTTTTGGGGCTGGAGGCCATGGCTGGATGATGATCGACATTCTCCTGATGTTCTTGGTACATGGCAATGGCCACTTGCCGACTGCTAGCGCCGACACCCACCAAACTTGCCGTACTGCTAGAATCAGCACTGCTGGATGTCGTGCTGGTAGAGATCAAGGCGATAACAGTCGAGGTGGTGGTGGTGGTCGACGACGACCCCATACGCGTAACAGAAGACGACGTGACCATCTTCGTCGATCGCGATTTCTTGCTGCTTTCTTTCTTCTCTTTTTGAACCAGAGTGACGACTGACTGGCTTTTCCTTCCGGCAGCCGAATTGGCGCCGCATTTCTGACCGAATTTACTGCGAGCCGTGACGTTCTCGTTATTGGCCGTCTTCCTAGTTGTTGTCGTTTTCTTCTTGAGACAAGATCGGAAGTTAGACATGCGTGATCGATTGGTAGTTACGGCAACCGTCGACGCTACGTCTGCAGAAGAGCCAGCTTTCTTGCGGCAAGCTTTCGGATTGATCCGTCGCAACAGTCCCCTTCGCTTTCGGTTGGCATTGGTGACGAGTTTCACGGCCTCTTTCTTCTTCCTCAACTGGCCGCTATCGGTGACGAGGAGTCCCCTCGAACGACGGTTACCACTGGGCGGTGTCCGACGAGTGGCCATTCTTCCCATAATTTTTCTTGCTGAATTCCTCCTTGCAAAAACGGTAGGAACTCAACCGCCGTGAAACGACTACTGTTTTTTTTTTCAGACGGAGCAGATGACATCCGGCGGCGACATCCTGCCTCTTCTTGTTTCTTGTTTGTTCGTTTTGTTTTTAATCGCTCTTCCCGTCGGAATCGAGATGACGTTGCATGACACGAACCCGACGGCAGGTCACGTCTTTCGACGGACGACGCAGTCAACTGGCTCTGCTTTCTCCCCTCCACCTCCTTATGGGAAATTCCTGTTGGATAAACCAAAAAAATAAAAAATAAAAAAATCTTCAAGAATTAAACGAGTCGAGTATATACATGGAACAAGAACAAAAACAAGTCGACGTTTTCCAAAATTAATGACCTTCGATCCTATCATCTGGAATTATTGGCTAGCAGTTTATCGCAGCAAGCGTTCTATTATCCTCATAGTAAACTGGTTTTTGGTCTGATTACCGAGAAGAGATCATTTGCAATCGACTTGTCTGTTCTTGATCGCAGTTTATTTTGTACAATAGGAAAGAAAACACAAAATAGGGGAGCAACAGGCAACAGATTTGTTTGATTAGATTCAGTGAGTGAGCACCAACTTTGTGACGCAAATAATTGAGCTAAAATCGAACGGAAATGAGCGACTAGGAGGTGCGCTGCTGTGGCACATGTGTCAACTGTTAAGCAATACATTATTCCTTTCCAGTTGAATTCAATGCGCACTCGCTAATGGCATGTGGAGGAGTTGGGTGAGGTATAGGCCATAGATGATACGCTCTGTATGTTTTAAGCTATATAAGTACACTAGTATATAGGCTACTGAGGAGATGTTATCGATCGAATATGTGTGTGAGTGAGTCTTTGCTAGCAGAGCATTCCCCCCCTACCCTAGTTGGCAAGTTGGAGCCGTTGCATATAGCTGTACACACACACACATATATATATATAGAGCACGCAGTTCGGGAGTAGTTCGGGAGCCGAGCCGAACAAAGAAGCTGGGAGGAGCTCTATTGGATCGATAATATAACCAACCGAAAAAGCAAAAAAAAATAAAAATAAAATAAAATAAAAAATAAGTAGAAAGAAGACGAAGCCAGCCAGTCAGCAGCAGCAGCAGCAGCAGCGGCAACCATCGATAATCGAATGCAATCTGCTGTCTCTCTGTCGTTGGCCATGTCCGCGTGTAGCCCTTTCTATTGCCCTAACCAATCCTTTTCCTTTAACAACGACTTTATGACTCCAAGGTGGCATGGCCCTTTCGGTGCTAAAAGTTCATAATGCCACGATGAAATTATCCGTAACTCGATCCAATCATCAACGACTTTGCGGCAAACAGGATTTTTTTTTTTTTTTGAATCTCTACGAACGAAAATGAACAAAAATGTGGATTTTGATCCAAACGACTGTAGGATGACATCATTTAGAGTCAAAACTTTGTGATTGTACATTTTGTCAAGTGACTCGTGAGTCCACGTTAATAAGAGCCGATCGAGATCTGGCGACGCTGTGCTACCAATGATCACGAGATGCCGTTCATTTCACGATCACCTCTATCCTAGATTTCCCTTTGGCTTCTTTCTTTCCTTTTTTCTATCTTCCTTTCCCGTCTTATTCTTCTTCTGTATAGTGTTGTCCGCTTTGGGTCTCTACACCGCCGTAGGTGATTTGTCCCGTTGGCTCACGACGCGCTGTTCCAACACCCGCCCTACACACACACACACAGGGATACATCCAGTTGGCGTATGGTGTATACGTCGTTCTACACAAAAGTTGAACGAAAAAAACAAAAACAAAACCAAAGTTTTCTCTCTTTTCGCCAGAGGGCTTATGTGATACGAGTTTTAGATCGGTTTACATATAAAAAAGTGATCAATGAACTTTGGAGACTCTTACTCAACGCGTAGTCGTAAACAAAGCTTGTTGAACTTTTGCATGAATTTTCTTTTTCAATTAATCTTGACTCGAGAACTAATTTGTTTATTTATAGAGCGCTTTAGTGCAATGTCGGCAACTCGATCGGAATGCGACGCATCTTTGGAAAGGATCAAACAGGACTCAAAAGAAGTCGATTGGACGTGTGGAAACCATTGGAATGGCAACCAGCTGATAACAGGAATTTCATCGTTGTTGTTTTGTTTGTTTTTGTTGTTGTTGTTGTTGTTTTTTCCGAATGGTACTATACACAAAACATGTAAACGGATAAAGAGTTGAAAGCCGCGATACAACCTGCTGTCTGCGGGTGTTTCGTTGTAAATCTGTTATGCTAAATAAACACGTTTCTTCTTGCTGTTCTTTCTCTCCCCCCCTTGCCTTTTCCATTTATCTACAAATAATATTTTAGGGGCTGTTGCTTGAAGTGCGGGACACGCAACCCTATACGTTCCCAATGTGCACTGCTATATATTGTATCTCGACTAGTGGGTGTACTCGGCCGTGTTGAGGAACATGTAGAAGGAAAAAGAAAAAAAAGAAAAAGAAAACAACAAAATTATGCACGTAGAAGACTCTTTTGTGCCTCTTCCCTCTCTTCGTTTCATCATTGTTGGGTCGCGTGACCAAACCGGGCCATCGTGAGAGCCATCAATTCTGGCACGCCAAAGCGTCAAGCCAGTTGAGATTTACGTGTATAGACCAAAGCCAGTCTATATAATACCTTATACACTTGTATTTCTAGTTTTAGTCCTGCATTTCATACGTCCTGCATTTCGTCTTATTCCCCTTAGAAAAACGAAATCCCCCCCAAAAAAAAAAGCAGAATAAAAATATCATAATAATTAAGTAATAACTGCAACTGGCTGAGCCCGGCAACCTCTAAGATATATACGTCGCTTGCATCTCTTTTTAGCTAATGACAGAGGGCCTGGTCCCTATGGTCGCTTCATTTACACAGAAGAAGTCGTTCAAGCCAAATGAAAGAAGAGGCTCCATAGGACTACAAATGAAGAGACTTGAAATTACAAGAATAATCGTCAGAATGACGATGCCAGAAACTGTTTGAAAATGGAAGCCAAATGATCCTTTGATGGCGATCGCAAGCAGGCAAGTATTATACAAAACTACAAAGAGCTCTCTAGAGCTCTGTCTTGATTCTTTCTCTTGTACGCTGCTGCTACAGTTTGCCCTTCACGTTTTTGTTTTGTCCTCTTTATTTCTCTCTCTCAAATGTTCTAGCCCCCGTTTTCCTTTCTTGACTTTCATTTTCTTCTTGTTTTCCATCGTCAACCCCTCACCTCTTTCTCTTTCTTCCGCATTGTATCGAGACGAGACATTGGTAATAAGTGAGCGTTGTAGCAGGAAATGGGAGGAGGGTAGCGCACGCGACTCCGGAGCTTTTAGAGGGGGCCATATAGGAAGACGTACGTGTAATACACACACACACACACACACACACATACACTCGCGGGGGCTATATACTAAATAGAGTTTTTGCCTGCTGCTGCCTCCTCCAGCTGCTTGTTTCTTATATTACTATATCCTGCTTCCTCATTTCTCCCCCCTCCCCCTCCTCTTACCTACACAACAATTTCGTTCTTATTTCCCAGTGTATTAGTTGGCCGCCTGTGTGTGTGTCTACCATATAGGGCGAGTTATGCATCGGTTGAACACAGGGAAAGAGGAAGCAATTGCGAAGGGGGTGAGACTGTTCACATAGAAAAAAGACCAAGAACGGAAACTTGAACAACCAAGTGGAAACCCTTTCGATGTCGCCTCATTCACGTACGCGCTATATACGCAATAACGTCTGTACGCTCAGCCCTGTTGGCAATTGGTTTATTGAATTGTTTTCGCTGAACGATGTACACAGTCGTTGTTTGCTCGTGATCATCCTATAGCCTTATCCCACTGAGCAGCACAGAAAAAGGGAAACAGAAGAATGAGATAAACTGCAGATTAGAAAACAATAACGTCTGTGTGAAAATATTCAAAGATGCCACCGGAAAAAGACAAAATTCCTTTTTTAAAAAAATATATATAAGCCTCGCGAATTTACTTTGTTGAGAGAAAGCGGGCCGTCGAGTTTGAAGTGATTGAAGGGATAAAACAAACCCATTGACCCAGTGATTAAGAACACAAAGGCTGTAGCAAAAAATTCCTAGATTATTGTTGTCACATCCATCGCTATGTAGTCCGTCAAAATAAAGGCTTGCCGTCCAGGCTATATGACAAACTACTGGTATAGACTACCAAATTTGTTTTCTTTTTATTCCCCTTCCTTTCTCTACTTTCCTTTCTTTTTTAACCATTTTTCAACAAAACAAAAACAAAAAAACAACAAAACAAAACAAAACAAAAAGCGGGCCACATAGTTGCTAGTGAATGTTTATAGGGGCGTTGTCCGGCCCCGGATATCTCTCTCGGCTTGTTGTGTGTGTGTAGCTGTTTGTCTACTGCACGATATGTGTGTGAAGGGTGGCAAGATAGAAAGAAACGAAAAACAAAATACACCCACGAACCACCCTCCAAACTCCTTTTGCCATTTTCTCTATTCTTTCTCATTTTCTCCGGTTGGGAAATCTTCATTTATCGCTCCCGAAATGATTGCGTCTCTTTGTTTCGTTTTTCCATTGTTTTCTCTTTCGCTCCTCGTTTGATGAATCCGTAATTCCTTTTGGTTTCATCCGTTCTGTTTTACTCGGTCCTTTGCGATTTGACAGATTATGACACTCGACCTATCCATCAACACACACACACACACACAACACACCCTCTTTGTTCTAAACTGCTCTCGAGAGTCACTCGCCCGTAAAAACGGGAACACTCGAACAACAACAAATAAAACAACGAACAAAAAAAGAAAAAGCTGAAGGTAAACCCAAGATAACTAGTTGGGTCGGCAAGAGGACGGCCAATCAGCCCGTGATATTCGTAGCGTTCGATTTATTCCTTTATTAGTCCTTGTGGTGTTTAGCTCTTCGCTCTTCGGATGAATGACACCAGAAAACGGAGCACAAGATGAAGAATCGAAATAAGACGAAATGAAACAACAAAAAAGACTCACCCCTCTGCACGATGAGAATCTCGTCTTGCGAGTCACTCACTCACACACGGCACATACGGCGCGCAAGCAGACGGCACGCACAGCACTCGCACGCACACATACACAGACTGACGACTGCCAGTCAGAGAGAAGTCGGAGGGAGAGGCGGGACGTTTCGTGAACAAAATCCGTAAAAGAAAAAAAAGAGCCAGCGAAACGAGAAAAGGGAGAGAAGGAAAAAAGAGAGAGAAATAAAGAGACGCAAGAAAAAAAAAAAAAAACTCCGACCGTATTCCACCGCACGGTTTTCTCTCTCACACACACTTGTGCTGCTCTTTGGCTTTGGTTAGAAGGTTTTCCAGTTTTTCTCCGTTTTGGCGTTTTGTGGGGAAAAGAAAAGGAGCCGATGAAGAACGAATAGCAAAGAGATGAAAGAAAAAAGGCCTGAAATAAACAACAAGAAGAAAAAAGTAGGGAAGAATGGGAGAGAAAAGAAGAATGTGGAGTGATGCGGACGGGAACCTCACTCTCCGTTATTCCCCCTCTTCAAGTCCGCTCTGCCTATACTGGCTGCGTGAAGCTCACTCACGAACTTTCTTCCCATTCTCTTGCCTAACCACTACCGTCAAGCTCCACCCACCCGTCCCCTCCTTTATCGTTCCGTCACCGTTTTCCATCTTTCCACCCGTTTCCTCCTTTTTCTGCCTTCGACGTCGTTGGTGGGACAACTGCTACGCTAGAGCCATCTACCGTTTGGTCTTGACACTTTCTTTTACTGACACCTTGCGACGACTGTATCAACCACATCCATTTGCCGTGTCACGAAGGGCAATCAATTTTATCCTCGTCCAAATTACGTCACAATGCTATGACCTAAATCTTGAAACTGATGTGTCAGCGTCAACACGAGTCCAGCGTCACTCAAACCTTGTCCGGAATACCGGAAGAAAAATGACAAAAATTGCATTGCATTCCTTTTCTCGATGTTGCACACAATCGGGATATTCGCTGATGCTTTGGCGGATCAATCGGCAATGTATCGTCCTACCATGGGGAGTAGTCATGAAATCGCCGAACTGCACCATCGATCGGGAACAATGAAGCGGCCAGATGCAGTCAATAGACGCCCGTAGTGAAAATAACGCATGCTTGTTTTCGATTCCATTTGGGGCCGGATCTCAACGGGCGGCGCTATTTAGCCAAAAAAATTGATCCACTCCCACTCAATTAAAAAAATAAATAAATAAAAAAAAATAAAATGTTCTTTCAATAAAAAGCACATTATGTCGTGGCTTATATTTTAAGACAAAGTCGTGTAGTAAAGCTATTTAGCTATTGTTAGCGGAAGCGTAAACGTGACTTGTTGTCAGACTTATGGGCGGTGGTGGCAAGGAATTGAGATTGTTTATTTTGGAAGTGAGTTGTACACGTCGTTAGAGCCGTCCCAAATGGCTACACGGTGCCTGCGCATATCATGTCGGAACCGACGCGCACACCCGTGATAACCGCGGCCGTATCGTGCGTGGCAGGGAACAGCCCCACCCTGTACGAATGCAAGTCGGCGACAACGTTCGTTCACCCCCCTCTTCCTAACAAACAACGCAGTACCGTCAGAATCCCAGCCTCTTGCGCCAGCTGGTACCTATATATAGCCTCATTAAACAGTTTGCGTCTTTTCGTTTCATCCGTGTCGTCGTTGTTCTATTTCATAGCCGCCCCGACGT